>NC_090444.1:1679249728-1679549728 GCF_031143425.1 Pleurodeles waltl | reverse complement strand
TGCGATAATGCAAATTGCTATTTGGTAAATGGGCCTCACAAACCACAAATATCGATTTTTAAGAAATCACTAATTCCGAATCGCAATTTTGTTACATGGCCAATTGTGACTCGGAAATAGCAATTTCTTAAAAATCGCTATTTGCGATTCGCAGGCTCATGTTTTCATACATATGGCCCTTACTGTGTGCCCCTAAGGCCGGGCCAGATATTGCAGTGTGATCCAGCTCAAGGGTAATGGGTGTATGGCAAATGCAGGTAACCTGGCTTGTTAGCATTCCATGTCAGTCAGGGCTTTGTGGGTACCAGGAGGGGTGCAGTTGGTGGTGTGTGGCCCTCATCTTGCCGTGGCATCTAGCCAAATCACTGGCAGTGCAATGCATAGTGCTCAAGCCTGATCCCTGTGTGTGACGGTGCTGTGTATGCCAAATATGGTGTTGGTGCAGTAATTGACCCAGTGTTTCCTATCTCTCTCTCCCCCCCTTTCTGCTTCTGTCATCCTGTCCATATATGCGTTAGCATCATCTGGCGGAGAAGCAGGGGCATCAGCAACAGAGGGAGCTGCATTCCACAGGACCCTGGAGGCAGAGTCCACTGATGCCGAGGGAACTAGTGGGACGGAGGGCTAGGGGAGCACCACGGCAGAGTCAGGAGGCGACAACACAGACTCAGATACCTCCTCCAATGGAAGCTCGCTAGTGGTAGCAGGTACCTCTGTGACCACCCCAGCTGCAGGTACAGCCACCACACCCCATACCAGCGCCGCCCTCCAGAAGCCCCTCAGCGAGTTGCCTGTGCCCGCTCACCCAGGAGGGTGGGCATCTCCTTCATCCCATGCACCTCATGCCCTGCCCCAGTCAGCCCTGCTGCCCTGAGTGAGGAGTCTAGTGACCTCCTGAGATCCATCACTGTAGGGCAGTCAATCATAGTGAATGCCATCCAGGGGCTGGCATTCCAGATGCAGCAATGCAATTCATTCCTGGAGGGCATTCACAATGGATTGGCAACCCAACAGAGATCGATTCAGGCTCTGGTCTTCTCTCTGATGTCGGCCATTGTCCCTGTTCCTCCTGTCCCCCTCCAACTACCACTTCCCAGTCCCAGTCTCCTCAACCCCAACCCATCCCATGCACACATACAGATGAGCATCCAAGCAAGACAACACACAAGAGTGGCACAGTCAAACACAGGCATCACACTTTATCCCACAAGCACTCATGCAAACACCAGACAGTTGCAGACACAACCACGCCCACTGCCTCCACTGTCTCCCCCTCCACCTCCTCCTCCTTCTCCACCTCCCTCACAGTCTCGTCCACATTCACATCTGCATGCACTGCATCAACATCCACCACCAGCATCACCACACCAAGCAGCACACACAACTCATTAGCAGACACCTCCACAACACACGTTCCTTCTGTCCTCTCCCACCCTGTCTGCCCCCGCCTAAAGGACACAAACGCAAGCACTCACACACCCAATAGCCATCCACCTCACATCAGCACACTGCCCATGCACCTGCACACAAGTCTAGCAGACATAAACCTCCAACAACCACACCCTCAACCTCCACTCCCATCCCTCCTCCCTCATCCCGCCCCACTGTTCCTAAGAAGCTTTTTCTTGCCCAACTTGACCTCTTTCCTCCCCCCCTGCCTGTAAGAGTAGCGTCCCAACGCCCCTTGCCCAGCACCTCACCCAAACAGTCCATGCGGACAGTGGTGGCACCACCTAGTCGTGGTGGCAAGTTAATGAAGGATCCCACTCCACCAGCCAGGAATGTTAAGGATCCCACACCTCCTGCCATGAAGGGGAAGGAGTCCGAACCTCCTGCCATGAAGGGGAAGAATCCCTCGACTCCTGCCCAGAGGCCAAGGAGCCCGCACATCCTGCCATGAAGGGGAAGAATCCCTCACCCCCTGCCAGGAAGGGTAAGGATCCAACGCCTCCTGCCATGAAGGGAAAGAAGCCCTCCACTCCAGTGGAGGCTGTCAGGGTGACACCACCACCAGTGGTCACGAGGCCCCCATTGCCAGGTGAGGAAGTGCATCCCTCACTTCCAGCAGAGGCTGCCCAGGATGCACCTTCACCTGCTGACACTGTGCAGCCATTACCTCCAGATGACACATTGCAGCCATCACCACCAGCGGAAGCCATTTAGGCCACCCTCCAGGGACTGTTGTACAAGGGCCCCCTCCAGGAGCAGTGGGCATGTTCCACACCTGAGAGATTGTGTCCTTGCACTCCCCAGCAGAGAGAAATGGGCATGGAGCCCCCTCCACCTCCAGTGGGAAAGTCACCCACTCCAGAGGCTGGCCTTGCACTCCCCAGCACAGAGAAATGGGCATGGAGCCCCCTCCTGAAGCAGTGGGAAAGTCAGGCATCTGGGAGACTGTGGCCTTGCACTCCCCAGCACTGAGAAATGGGCATGGAGCCCCCTCCAGAACCAGTGGGAAAGTCACCCACCTGACAGACTGTGGCCTTGCAATCCCCAGCACAGAAAAATGGGCATAGAGCCCCCTCCAGAACCAGTGAGCTTTTTCCCGTATTTGGCTGAGCTGCCCCCCACTCCCTGTTCCCCTGAGGTGCCTGCCAACTTGCAAACTGATGCAGAGTTCTATCTGGATGAAGTCAGGATTCGAGTTGGGCCTTGGACTGTGCCCTGTGGCCATGTGTGCCCTTAGCACACTGGACTGGGCATTGGCCCTTTGATACATTTGTACATATCTGTTTTTCTTACAATTGGTTAATTTGGTAGCTGTTTATATTAATACATTCTTATTACTGCATTCTTGTTGTCCTTCCATTATTTTGCCATGTATCGTGTGCCATTGTTTTTCATCTGCAGCTGGTTGTGTGTGAATGCCGTGTGTTGTGCGTATGTGTGTCAATCTCGTTTTCTTCCCTCCCTCCCTTGTGTGCTATGCAGCTGTACTCACCTGTACTCACCGTAGTCGTCTTCATCGGCGATGGTGTTCCAGGTGAAGCATGACGTAGATGAGCATCGGGAAGACTTGCAGTTCCGGTTCCGTGGCAGCGTTGTTCTTCCCTGTGTCTCCGATGATGAGTCTTTGCTCTTCTGTGATCTGTCTCCGCCAGGCGTTTAGTGGCGTTGGTACCGCCCTGGAAATCCTGGCAGGGTCAAAATATGGTGGTTGGTACTTTGTCTTCCACCTGGCTGTTGTTGGCTACTGCCGTGGCCAGTGTTGTTAACGCCCTGGCAGTTGGTGTGGTACATTTGCTGTCTATGGGAGTTAGCTCCGCCATGGTCATAATTTGACAGTAATTACCACCAACCTGTTGGCAGTATTACCGCCACTTTATCACTGACCGCCAGGGTCATAATGAGGGCCTTAGTGCACTGCACAATCCTTTACATAATTTTTGAGCGAGGACTACCAAAAGGGGTGTCTGATTGCTGCTAATGTCTTGGCAATTCCAAAGTTTCCCACTAGGGATCTGCACTAGAACCAATATAAAAGGTATTTTTGCAAGGTCTTAGTATGAACATAAATTAAACATCCATCATAAGAGACCTCATGTCAGGCCCCCCATTCTTTTTTCGTGAAACCCATTTCTTCAAATTCCTACTTTGAAACTTGTTGAGTCACAAGTTTTGCAAAGTCTGTTTTAATTATAGGAGGCACAAAGTGATCTGAGATAATGATCGACTGGGGTTCCTCTCAGGAGCGGCTCGCGTGGCTTTGTCGAAATGGGGTGGGAGGGGCAGGGGCACGGGGGGCACGGAGGAGCGTGGGAGAAAATTAATTAAAAAATAAATAAATAAATCACGTACCTGCTTTGCTCCTGATCCACTCCTCTCCCATCGCTGCTGCAGGCACAGGCTCCCAGCTTGCCCTGCGCCTAATCCTGACACTGCTCAGAGCAGCATCAGGATTGGCTGGGAGCGTCCAGCCAGGGTGCTCCCAGGCCGACTGGAAGCCTATGCAGGCTCTCTGGGCTGGAGAGAGCCCTGTGCGCCCGAGATGGACTGCCAAACACACATGCGCTCTGAGGGGGGTGCACAATGCTTTCCCTGTAAAAGGATGTGCAGCGGTTGCTGCTGATGGGGCAACGCTCCCCCACATGTGTGATCATGTGTGCAAAAGTCTGCATGTAAGTGTTCCTGTGAGAGTAGATAAAATAGAGATGCATGGGATCCTTTTTTGGAGATGGCCAGGACCTAGAAACTTCTAAGATAGAGGTGTGGACTGTGCACTCAGATAGAAGATGTGAACTATTGATATTCCTGGGGCAGAGGGGAAGAGTTACACTGAGAAGGGAAAAGAGCATCTCCTTATTCAGGAAGGGTGCTGGGCAGGGTAGCCAGCGCACAGTGTTCATGGTATATGGTGTTCATGGTAAATGGTGAGACTGATAATTTACACCATACAGCAACCCAGAATCATAACAGATGAAAGGTTTAATCCTTTGAACCACTGAGAGGCATATGTCGCTGGAGACTGACACCCGGATGGAACCCTTCTCTGCATTAGTGACCACCATTTTTGAGGCAGACAGGCCCCTGGACAAAGGAGCTAACCAGGGAGTAGGTACTTCAAAGAGGCTGAAACCAATAACACAAATTTCAAAGAGCCATGTGCTAAATCACATTTGTTTCTGGAGAGGCTGTATAAAAGTGGAACTGAAAACATGTGTTGTTCAGATCTTTGCCAAGATCATCACAGATCTCAAGATCATCACAGCTTGAGAAACCAGGAACAATGACCAAGGTCTGCTGGTCTGCCCTCTGGGAAGGGGGACACCACTGAGCCCAAGGAGCTTGAGAGCTACTTACCTGCCATCAACAACCAGATCTGCCTGCTGAGGGGGGTTCTGCAAGATCAGGAGCCGTCCATCTTCCCAACAGACTGCTGGCTCCTGGTGAAGGAGTCTTGCACGACCAAAGAAGGTTACTGCATCACCAAAATAATCTGCACAATGCCAGGCTGCAGCACTTCCTTCCCAATAAAGGGGACAGTTATATTACTATTATTCCATGGTTAAGAATAATCAAGCCGGGGCTCAGGACTATTGTGTGATTAACTACATGTGATAACTGTGTAGGGGACTTGCAGTCACTTGCTATGAAGTTTGTGAACAGAAGACTAGAGCAGAGTGAGTAGCATTTGTTGGAGATCTGCTTTTTATATCACCTAAGCACTTCAGAACAGGGGAGGGGGCCTAGACAGGAGGGACCCCGATGAATTTGACCAAAGCACCCTAGGTGGCTTTGCAAGGGATTGTGGTGATTATTTCACAGTGATAGATTTGAACTGTTGTGTGTAATAAATACTTGCTTTTTCCATAAAACGTAGTTTTAGGCTTGGCTTGAGTTTTTTGATGTTGCTGGAGAGTGTACTAAATTGTGTGATTTCGCCTTCACAGACACTCTACCTTCCCTTCAAAAACCTTGGATTGCTTGACCTGCACACCTACTGAGAGTCAACTTATAGTAGGTTGGGCCCAGGTAGCACAAGTAAAATGCCCTAACCACCACTGGGGACCCAGTGACCCCTGTCTGCCCTATAGCCTTTTAAAATTGTTCAGACAGGGCATAACTCAGTTGTTCATCTCTTTGGGGTAAAAAAGCCCCTCTGCAGCCCCAAGGACCACCACCTCTTTGGGGCTACCAAAAAAGTGAAGAGGTTTGTTTTGGACCCCACAGCCCCAGGGGCCATACCTTCCTGGGACTATACTCACTGGAGGGGAGGCATGCAGCCCCCCCTCAATGAGCCACTGATGGCCCTGCGGACCACCACCACCCAGGGCCTGCTTCTGCTAAGTCCCTGGATGCCCACTACCAGGACATAGCTGTTTCCTTTTGCTCAGTGGGAGCTGACAGATCCCACCAAGCAAAAGCAAACAAAGTCCATTTTCTGACAATTGGAGCCGTCAAACAGTGCTACTGTCAGAAAGCAGAGTTTTCATCTGTCTTCCCGGCACACAAATATATGTTCAGGGAAGACATATGAAAATATTACTCCTGCAAGCAGGGAGCTGCTATTTCAAGCAGCTTTTTCTGGCTGGGACCACGGGGGCCTTGATGCTCCCCCTGTGGTCCTGTCACTCTCTCTCTATTCTATCCCATAATGGGATGGGAAAGACACAGAGAGAGAGATCATCATTGTAATGGTCTTTCCATGCAATGACTTCACAGAAAAAGACAACACAGAAAGAAGCCACCTGTGGCATAATGGATAAGGCGTCAGACACACTGAAAGTTGAGGCTTCTAGTCCAGGTGTGTCTGCAGTCATTGCCCTACTTTAATTTATTTATAAATTCCAACATTTCAGGTTAATAATAAAAGGTGTACTCACTCTTTAATTGATTGATACATTTTTATTTTCAATATGTCCAGAAATATCTCATTCTAAGCATATCATTCACCAAAGCCTAAACAACTATCTTTTTCCATCTCTCTCTATCTCTCTCTCTCTCTCTCTCCCTCTCTCTCTATCTCTCAATTTCTCTTTTTCAATCTCTTTCTCCCATTAACATAGCCACTCGGGCCCTTACACACCCACTCACAGACTCACTCACACACTCACTCACAGACCCCCTAAGATCCTCGTGCACCTACTCACAGACCCACTCAGACACTCATGCACTTACTCAGAAACCCACTCACACTATCACACACCCACTCACAGACCGATTGAAATCCTCATGCACCCACTCACAGATTGACCCAGACACTGACACACCTACTAACACATTGATACCCCCAATATCACATCCAGACAGACACTCGCACACCTACTCCCAGACTCACTAACACTCTCAAACACCCAATCACAGACCCATTGCAACCCTCATGTACCCACTCAGACACTGACGCACGTACTAAGACACTGATGCACCCACTCTCACACCCGGACACTCTCACCCCAGATACACCCTCCCACACCAATTCTCACACCTAGAGATAGAGAGACAGGTTGTGGCTAACTCCTGCCGAGCATGGCCAATGGGCCATGCACAGTGTGGGATTGGGTGGGTAGGGGAGTAGGCTGCAGGGTCTGGATGCAGGCCAGTGCCTGCGGCCAACCATTGCAGCACACGCCTGAAGGCTCTGCGCATGGTGGTTTGATTAACTCGAAGTTAGAAAAGCCAAATAAATTCATGGATGTTATAGTTAGGAAATAGAATTTAAAAAACATAGAAATTCACTTAAAAACCAAAGGTTACAGGACGTTATAGTTAGGCTCAAATTTTAAACGTACAAAACCATAGAAATTCAAATTTTCAAGTCACAGTTATCTGAAATAACTATAACTCATGCCCTAAGGTAACCATAACTTGTGCCTTTGCCATGCACTACTAATTACACAACAAAATACAGCACTCATGACATCTTTAATAACATCACTGATAATATAATTGTAATATTTGCAGTAGAATATTTGAGGAAAAAAACTATGCATGGCGGGGATATAGTTACCTTAGGGAATGAGTGATAGTTACTTGAGATAACCAAACTAATTTCTTTGGTTTAGTTTGTTTAACCCTTCTGTGCCTTGGACAAGGTGATCTCGTCCAAGGCACCGGTTCCCGGGTGCCTTGGACGAGATCACCTTGTACTGCACCCGGGAACGGGGGGAGCGCTAGCGTTCCCCCCATGGTATCCCCCACCCACATCCCCCGGTCGTGGATGGAAGGACACTCCCTTCCCCATTCACCCCGACCCCCCCACACCCCCTGTGACTTCAGCGCACATCGCATGCTGATTGTCACAGAGGCCTCCTCTTTCGCGCTGGAAACTCGGCTTCCAGCGCGCTCGGAAGAGAAATGTAAAGCATTTCTCTTCCGATCACGTGGAGGAGGCCGGAGAGGCTTCAAAGGGAAGGAAATTAATTTCCTTCCCTTTGAAGTCTCTCTCAGCATTTCAAAAGCCGGATTGTAAAGCAACTAGACACCAGGGATTTTATTTTTATTTGAAATTGACATAAGGGAGCAACCCCTTGGGCAAGGGTGGCTCCCAAGGGGGGGATTTTTTTAAAGGCCTTTTCTGCCCCCAGGGGGGAAAGAATCCTCTAGGCACCAGGGATCATTTTTTTTTTGTTTTGTTTTTGTTTTGTTTAGTTTTTTAGAGGTGGGGAGCGACCCCTTAGGCAAGGGTGGCTCCCCTAGGGGGCAAATTACATTTAGGCCATTTCTGCTCCCCTTGGGGGCAGATTGGCCTATTTTTATGAGGCCAATCTGCCCCCAAGGGGGACAGAAACCACTAGACACCAGGGAGTTGTTTTTTTCTTTGTGAATTTCAAGCAAGGGGAGCGACCCCTTAGGCAAGGGTCGTTCCCCAGGGGGGCAATTTTATTTTAGGCCATTTCTGCCCCCCTGGGGGGCAGATCAGCCTATTTTAATTAGGCTGATCTGCCCCCAAGGGGGGCAGAAACCACTAGGCACCGGGGATTTTTTTGTTGTTGTTGTTTTACAGATGGGGAGCGACCCCTTAGGAAAGGCTCGCTCCCCTGGAGGGGCAAATTGTATTTAGGCCATTTCTGTCACCTTTGGGGGCAGATCGGCCGATTTTATGTCAATCTGCCCCCAAAGGGGGCAGAAACCACTAGGCACCGGAGATCTTTTTTTTGTGCCAATGTCACGCAAGGGGAGCGACCCCGTAGGCAAGGGTCGCTCCCGGGGTGGTTTTGGGGGTTAGGGGGCAAATTGTATTTAGACCATTTCTGCCCCCCTTGGGGGAGATCAGCCGATTTTAGGTCAATCTGCCCCCTAGGGGGGCAGAAACCACTAGGCACCGGGGATTTTGTTTGGCCAATGTCACGCAAGGGGAGCGACCCTGTAGACAAGGGTCGCTCCCAGGATGGGGGTTGGGGGGTGGGGGTCAAATTTATTTTAGCCCATTTCTGTCCCACTTGGGGGCAGATCGGCCTATTGTTATTAGGCTGATCTGCCCCCAGGGGGAGCAGAAACCTCTAGGCACCAGGGCTAATATTTTTTGTGTGTTTTTTTGTTTGTTTTTTAAGAGATGGGGAGCGACCCATTAGACAAGGATCGCTCCCCTGGGGGACAAATTGTATTTAGACCATTTCTGCCCTCCTTGGGGCCAAATCCGCCGATTTTAGGTCAATCTGCCCCAAGGAGGGCAGAAACAACTAGGCACCAGGGATCTTTTTTTTGCACCAATGTCACGCAAGGGGAGCGACCCCGTAGGCAAGGGTCACTCCCGGGAGGGCTTGGGGGGACATATTTATTTTAGGCCATTTCTGCCCCCCTGGGGCGGCTGAGCTAGAGGCCAAAATCCACAGGTAGGCACGTTGCAAAAAACACCTCTGTTTTCTGTCAAAAAATGGGATGTGTCCACGTTGTGTTTTGTGGCATTTCCTGTCGCGGGCGCAAGGCCTACACACACAAGTGAGGTATCATTTTTATTGCGAGACTTGGGGGAACGATGGGTGGAAGGACATTTGTGGCTCCTCTCAGATTCCAGAACTTTCTGTCACCAAAATATGAGGAAAACCTGTTTTTTTTGCCAAATTTGGAGGTTTGCAAAGGATTCTGGGTAACAGAACCTGGTCAGAGCCCCACAAGTCACCCCATCGTGGATTCCCCTAGGTCTCTAGTTTTAAAAAATGCACAGGTTTGGTAGGTTTCCCTAGGTGTCGGCTGAGCTAGAGGCCAAAATCCACAGGTAGGCACTTTGCAAAAAACACCTCTGTTTTCTGTCAAAAAATGGGATGTGTCCACTTTGTGTTTTGGGGCATTTCCTGTCACGTGCGCTAGGCCTACCCACACAAGTGAGGTATCATTTTTATTGGGAGACTTGGGGGAACATAGAATAGCAAAACAAGAGTTATTGCCCCTTGTCTTTCTCTACATTTTTTCCTTCAAAATATAGGAGAGTGTGTAAAAAAGACGTCTATTTGAGAAATGCCCTGTAATTCACATGCTAGTATGGGCACCCCAGAATTCAGAGATGTGCAAATAACCACTGCTCCTCAACACCTTATCTTGTGCCCATTTTGGAAATTCAAATGAATTGCTGTATACTCGGTATAGAATGAAAACCCACTGCAGGGTGCATCTCATTTATTGGCTCTGGGTACCTAGGGTTCTTGATGAACCTACAAGCCCTATATATCCCCGCAACCAGAAGAGTCCAGCAGACATAACGGTATATTGCTTTAAAAAATCTGACATTGCAGGAAAAAGTTACAGAGTAAAACGTGGAGAAAAATTGCTGTTTTTTCACCTCAATTTCAATATTTATTTTTTTCAGTTGTTATTTTCTGTAGGAAACCCTTGCAGGATCTACACAAATTACCCCTTGCTGAATTTAGAATGTTGTCTACTTTTCAGAAGTGTTTAGGTTTCTGGGATCCAGCATTGGTTTCACGCCCATTTCTGTCACTGACTGGAAGGAGGTTGAAAGCACAAAAAATCATAAAAATGGGGCATGTCCCAGTAAAATGCCAAAATTGTGTTGAAAAATTGGGTTTTCTGATTCAAGTCTGCCTGTTCCTGAAAGCTTGGAAGCTGGTGATTTTAGCACTGCAAACCCTTTGTTGATGCCATTTAAAGGGAAAAAAACACAAGCCTTCTTCTGCAGCCCCTTTTCCCATTTGTTTTAAAAAAACAAAATTTTCACTGTATTTTGGCTAATTTCTTGGCCTCCTTCAGGGGAACGCACAAAGTCTGGGTACCTCTAGAATCCCTAGGATGTTGGAAAAAAAGGACGCAAATTTGGCGTGGGTAGCTTATGTGGACAAAAAGTTATGAGGGCCTAAGCGAGAACTATTCCAAATAGGCAAAAAAAGGCCTGGCACAGGAGGGGGGGAAAGGCCTGGCAGCAAAGGGGTTAAAATGTGAGCCTATCTATAACATCCCTCTAACCTTTTTTTTCAGTGAATATATATTTTCATATATATATTCACTGAAAAAAGCAAAGGTTGCATGGATATTATAGTTAGATTCTGACTTTACTCGCACAAAACCAGAGAAATTCAGCACTTATAGTTAGAGTAATTTCAAACAACTATAACTCATGTCCTAAGGTAACTATAACTCGTGCCCCACCTTGCACAGTTTTTTCTTTAATAATTCAACTTTTAATGCTTGACATTATAAAAGTTGTCATCAGTGCTGTAATACCAACCACCTAACCCAACGTAAGAGGGTGTCTCGTGCTATGAGAGTGACTGTGAGAGTGTCTGTCTGGGTGTGAGAAGGTCTAGGTGGGTTTGAGAGTGGATGTGAGAGTGTTTAATTTAGCTGGAAAAGATGGAAGATGCGTCCACCTACAGAAAGGATTTCAGATAATTTTTCAATATGGAATTGCAGAGTAAATACACTTGCTTTACCTTCATCAAGACCAGGAGTTACAATCATGTGTCATTTCCAGAAGTGGAGCTTCTACTGTGGCCCATGCTATGTTTATATTTGTAAGTGCTTCATGTTGAGGTTTAATTTCTGTGAAATGAGCATCATGGCCAAATCAGAAGTTCACCTGCTCGTTTATCCAACAAGAGTCCACAGTTTGCATAAAATGTCTATCCAACTGGAGGACTTTGTGATGGTTAGTTAGTAATTGCTACCTCGTTGGGTTACTGGCCTGTTAGGCATATTTGTCTGTGTGTATATATACAAATCGATGTGTGTGTGTGTGTATATTTACATATAAATGTGTGTGTGTGTGTGTGTATATATATATATATATATATATATATATACACGTTTGAAATAAAGCAATTAAGGTACTCTGGTAATAGTTTTATTAAAACAATGTCAATGCAATATTTTTTAAAGAGATAAGGGTGGTGAGGTGTATTACTAATTTAGTATTCATTTTAATAATTTGGTAGTAATTAAAAATACATTGATGATAATTAATTAATAATAAACATGATATGTATTGGATTGCAAACATTAATAAACTGGGACGGACTGTAAGGAATGTAGAAGATTAGACTGGAGTAGAGTATTAATACTCATTCACTTTAAAAAAATATTATGTAGTATGTAAGGCTCTTCAAAGTCTAAACACCTGGGATGAGATGTAAGAGATTAAAGGATTATGGATGGGGAAGGTTACTGATACTCGAATATTAATGAAAATAAATACATATACATAATTAAAACTAAAATTAATATGTATAGGCATTGATTAGGGATGGGATGCAAGGAGTATAGGATACAAGGGAAGGGTTGTGTATTAATACTCATGTGTAAGTTTAAATACCTGAGTATTAATGAAGAGAAATGAATTCAATTAAAATCAAATTTTTAATGTAATGTTCTTCGAAAATGATTGGTATTAATTTTACCATTATGGTGTTATATAAATATTTAAACGTAATTAATTCAAAATCAAATTAATAAGTATAGGCCTTCAACATTAATCAACCGGGACTGGATGCCAGGCACTAAGGGACTATGGGTGGGGAAGTGTATTAATACTTGGGCTTTAACATAGGAATTCAGGATTAATTTAAAAAAATGAAAAAAACTGTTTTAATATTATTATCAATAACATAAATAACATTTAAAAATATTAGGGGTACATAATCAATACTATATAAATATACCAAAATGTTAAAATGTATCTAATAAAATAAATATTTTAAAATCATATAGAAATAAAATAAAATATTTTGGAAGGGATTGAACAGAAGACACAGCTGTGGTTGGGTAAGTCTTTTCAGACTTCTATTACACACACGTAAGATGGGTAATTTACTAAAAAGAGAAAGTGAGAAAAAAGACAAATGCCAATTAGAATGGTAATGTTTCATGTTATATGTTCTAACCTGAAGTAAATCCCGCTGCAGGCTGTGTTCACATTGTGACTTTGCCAGTTCATTTATAAAGTAAACAAAATATTTTAACCCCTTCACTGCCAGGCCTTTTCCCCCTCCTGTGCCAAGCCTTTTTTGGCTATTTGAGGTAGCCCATGCTTAAGCCTTCATACTTTTTTGTCCACATAAGCTACCCACACCAAATTGTATCCTTTGTTCCAACATCCTAGGAATTCTAGAGGTACCCAGAGTTTGTGGGTTCCCCTGGAGGAGACCAGGGAATTAACCAAACTACAGCCAAAAGTTTGATTTTAAAAGAAAAAGGGGGACAAAGGGCTGCAGAAGAAAGCACATATTTTTTTCCCTGAAAATGCATCAACTGAGGGTCTGCGGTGCTAAAATCACAATCTTCCCAGCTTTCAGGAACAGGCAGACGTGAATCAGAAAACCACATTTTCAACACAATTTTGGCATTTTACTGGGACATACCCAATTTTTACTATTTTTTGTGCTTTCAGCCTCCTTCCAGTTAGTGACAGAAAGGTGTGTGAAACCAATGCTGAATCCCAGACAGCTGAACATTTCTGAAAATTAGACAAATTCTGAATTCAGCAAGGTGCCATTTGCGTAGATTCTTCAAGGTTTTCCTATAGAAAGTAACAGCTAAAATAAAACAAATATTGGAATTGAGGTGAAAAAAGAGCTATTTCTCTAAATGTTTTCTTCTATAACTTTTTCCAGCTCTGGCAGAATTTTTAAAGCACTATACCGTTATGTCTAATGGACTCTTCTGGTTGTGGGGATATATAGAGCTTCTGGTTCATCAAGAGCCCTAGGTACCCAGAGCCAATAAATGAGCTGCACCTTGCAATGGGTTTTCATTGTATTCACGGGTGTACAGCAATTCATTTGGTGAAATATTAAGAGTGAAAAATAGATATCAAGGACACCTTTGTATTTCAGAAATGAGAAGCAGTAGTTATTTGCACATCTCTGAATTCTGGGGTCCCCATACTAGTATGCAAATTACAGGGCATTTCTCAAAAAGACGTCTTTTTTACACACTGTCTTACATTTGGAAGTAAGAAATGTAGAGAAAGACAGGGGACAATAACATTTGTTCTTCTATTCTGTATTCTCCGAAGTCTCCCGATAAAAATGGTACCTCACTTGTGTGGGTACGCCTAATTCCCGCGACAGGAAAAGCAACATGGACACTTCACATTTTTACATTGAAATCTGTTGTGTTTTTTGGAAAGTGCCTAGTTGTGGATTTTGGCCTCTTGCTCAGCCGGCACCTAGGGAAACCTACCAAACCATTTTTGAAAACTAGACACCTAAGGGAATCCAGGATGGGATGACTTTTGGAGCTCACACTAGGTTCTGTTACCCAGAATCCTTTGCAAACTTCAAAATGTGGCAAAAAACACATTTTCCCCACATTTCTGTGACAGAAAGTTCTGGAATCTAAGAGGAGCCATAAATTTCCTTCCACCCAGCATTCCCCCAAGTCTCGTGATAAAAATGGTACCTCACTTGTGTGGGTAAGCTTAGTGCCCACGGCAGGAAATGCCCCAAAACACAACATGGACACATCACTTTTGCCCCAAAGAAAACAGACGTATTTATTGCAAAGTGCCTAGCTGTGGATTTTGGCCTCTGGCTCAGCCAGCACTTAAGGGAACCTAGAAAACCTATACATTTCTGAAAACTAGACACCTACGGGAATTCTGAATGGGATGACTTGTGGGGCTCTCACCAGGTTCTGTTACCCAGAATCCTTTGCAAACCTCAAAATGTGGCAAAAAAACACTTTTTCCTCACATTTCGGTGATAGAAAGTTCTGGAATCTGATAGGAGCCACAAATGTCTTTCCACCCAGAATTCCCCCAAGTCTCCTGATAAAAATGGTACCTCACTTGTGTGGGTAGGCCTAGTGCCCTCAACAGGAAATGCCCCAAAAACACAACATGGACACATCACATTTTTACATTTACAACTGGCATGTTTTTTGGAAGGTGCCTAGGTGTAGATTTTGGTCTGTAGCTCAGCCGGCACCTGGGAAAACCTACTAAACCTGTGCATTTTTTAAAACTAGACACCTAGGTGAACCCAGGATGGGGTAACTTATGGTGCTCTCGCCAGGTTCTACTACCCAGAATCCTTAGCAATCCTCAAAATTTGCCAAAAAGAACACATTTTACTCACATTTCGGTGAAAGAAAGTTCTGGAATCTGAGAAGAGCCACAAATTTCCATCCACTCAGCATTTATTCCCTCTATTCTCCAGATAAAAATGACACCTCACTTGTCGGGGTAGACCTAGTGCCTGCCACAGAAAATGCCCCAAAATACAACCTGGACACATCACATTTTTCCAATGAAAACAAATGTGTTCTTTGCAAAGTGCCTAGCTGTCGATTTTGGCCTCTAGCTCAGCCAGCATCTAGGGAAACCTAAAAAACCTGTACATTTTTAGAAAGTAGACCCCTAGGGGAATCCAGGATGGGGTAACTTCTGGTGCTCTCACCAGGTTCTGTTACCCAGAATCCTCAGCAAACCTAACAAATTGGCAAATTAAACACTTTTTCCTCACATTTCAGTGCTGCAAAGTTATGGAATCTGAGGGGAGCCAAAAACTTCCATCTACTCAGCGTTTCCCCAGATCTCCCGATAAAAATGGTACCTCATTTCTGTTGGTAGGCCCAGTGCCCGCAATAGGAAATGCCCCAAAACACTACGTGGACACATCAAAATGATCAAATACAAAACAACCTGTTTTTTTGGGGGGGCAGCTGGGTTTCTGGTCCTGGGCTCAGCAGCCATCTAGGGAAACCTTCCAAACCCAGACATTTCTGAAAACTAGACTCCCGAGGGAGTCCAGGGAGGTGTCCCCCTTGCGGGCAGATCAGCCTATTTTAATTAGAAAGAAAGAGAAAGCGGAGGCAGCATTGTTGCCGGCACATAACCGAGCTGGCTGCAATGCTGGCGCCTGCAGTGGGCATGGCACCCTCGTAATGTTTGTAATGCGCATTGCCTGCACAGCAGACAGTAAGCATTAAGAGGGTTCTGGGCAGGGGGGCCTTGAAAAGTCAAGCGGAGAACAAGGTTGTAATCAGCAGTGCGGCGCTGTGTGCAGTGCCGCCCGGCAGAGACGGTACCTAGAGGTCAGACCGCCAGCATCATAATGTGGTGGTCCTGACTGCTGGTGCGAATCTGGTGGTCTAGTGACTGTCAGACTCGTAATTAGGCCCATAGTCCTGTACTAAGGATGTCTTTTGAATTTTACAACAATATGCCTGGGAAAAGTGAAATAATTTCCTAATCCTTGAATTTTGGTAGTGAGTCAAAATTCAGTGATAGTGTTAATCATTTGGATTTAAAAAATAATGTGATTTTTCCCCTGGACTTTTTCCCAAAGCTTTAGCTTTTACAACTGACAAAAAATTCACCATATGTAGTAGACTGACTGCCAAGTGGTAACGAATAAATGAGTGGTACAGTTTTATTTCAGACAAATCCATGCACCGTGTATATTTGGGCAAAAGTATGTGGATGTGATTTAAAAGAACCATCCATTGCCCAAATTTCACTTTTCTCACAGGTTATCAGTTTTATGAGGGGTTGAGAATATTGATGTGTGTTTTTCTGGGGTTCAATTATCATACATAACAAATTGTTCATTTCATAAAGATTGTGTTAGCACAGGTGAAATGATGTTGTCTGAAAAAGTGACCTGGGTTCTAAGATGAGGGTTACAAACCTGATCTTGTCCTTGAATCATTCTTAAGTTATGGATAGCAGGAATGCTATTGGCAACTTCAAGGGCATATTAGCTACCTCCCTCAAAGCTGTGCTATAGGTTTATTGGAGGTGGCCACAATTCCTTTTATATGTTGCACTTCTCTAACCTCAACCTCGATTGCAGTGGCAAAGAGATTATGCTTTGTGGTCCTCAAAACAAATTCTCCATGAGTAACCTCTGTGTCTTTGAACTGGGTTGTAAAGTAATCCACACACCTCCAATGTTTCCTGGGCTCAGTTACTCTCTCTTTGCAGTAAACAAGCCCACCATGTTTCAAAAGTCTTGTTGCTTGTCCTGACTTATTCATTGCAAGAAGTGCAGTTCAAAATATATATTTTATTTTCTTGTCAACAAAAAAACTGTGTATATTCCGTGATGTATATTTAGATCCCTGATTGCCATTTCTAGACTCATCCCTGACTGCAGTTAGAATATGAAATCTGTCCCACTTCCATTGTCCAGCATCGTTCCTGAGGGATTATCTCTGACTGGAGTTACTATAATAAATCTGCACCTGTACCACTCTCCAATGCATTTCCTGAGTCAAGGCCTGAAAAGAGAACTATAATTTTGCCTCCTCCGAGTGCTCCAACCCTTCCGCAATCAAAACCTGACTGGAGTTAGAATAGAGAATCTGCCCCTCCCACTCTTGAGCAAGTTCTCTGGGTCAAGGCCCCCCACTGTCCAGCACCTTCCTAGAAATGTGCTCTAACTGGCTATAGAATAGAAAAGTCTCCATCTATTTTCAGAGACCAAGCTTACATTACAAGTTTTTTTCCTAAAAAAGAAAAACGTATGTATTCTCTGTGATGCGCTGTAGAGATGTTTTTCTGTGGTCTGGGTTGAAGCTTTGTTTATTGCTTCTGAGTAATGTTAAAACTGGTTAAAGGTGAAAAGAGTAAGAGAAATGTTGACATGTTTACTGATTTTGTCCAATATTTGCCTAGTCTGTGAATCTTGCACAAACCTGCTTTATTAATACATGTTTCTTTAATGTATATTCTTTTTTCAAACTTGCTTGCACCTCCCTGAGTCATTGCCCTGGCTGGAGTCAGAATAGTACATCTGCCCAATCTCAGTTGTAGCATCTTCCCCAGCTGGGGTACTTGCCAATAACTATGCAACACACAGAGCTGTATAGTACACATATTTATCTGTCTGCGTTTAACCGCAAACTCAGCATTCTAAAGCTGCATTCACTTCACCCTGTTCTAACACTTACATCACCATTCTATGGAGTCCTTTAGGAGCCAAGAGGTTTCTGTCATACATAACTCACACAAGACTACATTTCCCCCTCTGTCAAACAAAAAATTAACATTTTCACAAATCTATATACAATCATAGCTCTCTGATGGGCATTTGTGGCGCTTTGATTACTCGTCCCGATCGTGCCTTTGGAAACTGGAAGCAAGCAATAGGAGTATTCATGATCTACATTGGCAAAACAGGAGCAACAGCAGTCTGGGGTTTTTCAATTGTTGTATCCGCAGCAATCTCGAAGTTGATATCAGTATCTGACAAGTGGTGAACCACATGTTTGAAATGCAAGGAATCTTGCATAATTGATTTCCCAGGACATTGGGCAGTCAGCATGTGTCCTTTGCTTGTTACCACATGGAATGGCTCAGCATCAAATGGAAAATCAGACTTACAGTTTCTCGGCTGACAGACAAGCACTGGGTCTCCTCTTATAAAAACATTGCTTGTCTTCACTTGTCTGCACATACATGTATTTCCTTTTTATGATGCAAGTCTTTGGTACAAGTTTCTTCCTCAAGATTTGATCTTGACAGAGAGTTGGTGAAACCATAGTCAGCATTAGTCGTGTTCAGCCACAGTGTTGCCAAGTTTGGCATAACCGTGCTGGGCACAACTTTGCTTTCTGACAGCCTTTTAATGGAAGGGACCCCGCGTTGAAAAGGCTAGTGTAAAGTCAGTGCTGGGGGCCCCCCTGCCAGCACCCTTGGGATGCCCACTGTCTGCTATTGCAGATAGTACGCATTCCAAGGGTGATGTGTGGGACAGCATTGGCCTCGGATAATACCACTGCACAGTTTCCAACCGGCTGACTGGTGGAAACATCGCCAACTTGACACCTGCCTCACCCCTGCTGTATTTGAGTTGTGGCAGTTCAATGAGGCCCTTAGGGGCAGATTTAAGAAAAGTAGAGCTGCACCCAGTGCAATGCCGCTTTCCTTGCGCCCCTTAGCACCCCCATACCGCCACCATGTGTGCGCTGGATTTAAAATATGGCGCACCATGGCGCAGAGTAGGGGGTACTAGCATCAGCAGTTTTTATGCTATTGATGTATTGGTCAGGGTTAGTGCCAACATTTTGGAGCTAACCCTGTACAGTACATAGGGGCTCGTTGTAACCAATGGTGTGCCCCCTTTTAATGCCTGCTCTGAGCAGGTGTTAAAAATGCAGAAAACAATGGTGCAAAGAAATCTTTTTGATTTCTTTATGCCATTTTTTCTGCCCCCCTAACTGGGGAATTTCCCCCTTGCATACATTATGCCTGGCAAAGGCATAATGTGGCATAAGGTGTTCCAGCATGGACCAATGCATGCTCTGAGTTTTTGCAATAATATTGCCACATTAGCGGAAAAAAAATAACGCTAATGTGGTGATATATGGCGCATGGGGCTCTTAAATCTGCTTCTAAGTCTTTTATATCAAAATCAACCAACATGTTTAAAAAAAAGTTGTAATGTACCTGCAATTCTCCTCAAGTTCCAACTGATGATATCCTTTATTTAAATTAAGGTGAGAGAAGACTTTTGCAACATTCAATTGTGTTATCATGTCAGCATTGTGAGTCCTGGGTGTACTTCTCTTATAATTGCCTTGTTCACTTTTCCCATATCCACACCAATTGTCAGGATACTTCAATTCGATTTCCTCAGAAGCAGAAGATAACTCCTCAGTCCCGACCCGAGCTACTCACAACGAATATTAATCCTTCGTGCTGAGTACCCCGGAGGGGGAAAGGGGAATGGGATGGTAGAGAGACTGCCACAGAGATGATGAACGCCAGTACTCAGTCTGCCTCTTCACATCTAAGATTGGATACAGCACCTGCAAGAGTCACAGTCGCAATTACTAGGGACATACAACATCAGTTTTTCACTTTCTACTCTCAACACTTAATTCTCTTTAATTCTATTATTTCTTCACTCACCCTGAGTTCTCTGTAGCCTTGCTTCTCTCTATAAATGGTGGCTCTTCTTAAAAAAATGCTTATTACTGATTCTGGAAGAACTTCTCAACCTTTGTTAGAGATTGGCTTTATGTTGCTATATATATATATATATAGTTGGTGATAATGCGTTCTTCAAATCAGCTGATGTTATTTAATTTCTCCTGTCTTATTGTGACTTCTGTCAATACTTGTATTTGTAAATGCTTGTTTATTAAAGTTCGTTTCTCCTTTCTTACTTCGACATTTGTTGATAACTTGTATTTGTAAATGCTTGTTTATTACAGTTAGTTTCTCCTTCCTTACTTCGACATCTGTCGATAACTTGTAGTTGTAAATGCTTGTTTATTTAAGTTTGTTTCTCTTTTAAACTCTATTTTGGTTTATTACCATTGAATTTGTAAATGCTTATTTGTTAACAGTTCGTTTCTCCTTTAAACTTGGCCTTTGTTTATAACCTTGACATTTGTAGGTACTTGCTCTTTTAAAGTTTGTTTTTTCTTTGACTTTAATATCTTAAACAAGAACCTTGTAAACATAAGGTTAATTCATACATTAACTCTGTAGCCTTGCCGACTTCCACGGGAACTGTCTACTATCAAACTCTTCGAATAAACCCTGACAATATTTATCCGTTTTCTGTAATATAATCTTCAAATGTAATTTTACCTCACAGGAGTTTCTGTTCTGAAGCGCGCTCTCTCTCCACACAGCTGATTCCTGTCAGACCTCAGTTGAAGTGCAAGGCTTCCAGCTGGAGAGCTCGTAACCTAGCAACCAACCGATTGCAAGACTAGAACTGTAACTAACCTTCAGGACTCACAGCGGCCAACTTGGATCTTCTCTTCTTGATTCTTCCTTTGAAATAAGCGCAAGATTACTCTGCAAACCTTCTTCCAGTGTGGGCTTTGCTGTCTCCACTGAGGATATCTCTTTGCTTTTCTCATGCACTTCTTTGATTTGACTTGGCAAGTTTGTGTGATCATGCCAGTACTCCCCCTCAAGGAACAGTTCTCCAATTTAGGTTTGCTTGGGTAGGTTCTATGAAAGTTTCTCACTAATCTTGAAGCATGTACATACTCGTGCGGCTCCCAGGATCGTTCCTCTGGACCATAACCTTTCCAATCAATTAGATAATAAAGCTGGCCATTACGGATTTTGGAATCTAAGATTTGATTGACCTCATACTCTTCTGCAGAGCTAATCTGGATAGGAATTGGAGGGGAGTTTTGAGTAAATTTGTAGGACTGTTCTTTAACAAGGAGACATGGAAAACAGGATGTATCTTTAGATGAGCTGTCAACTGCAATTTAACTGCCACTGGATTGATCATCTTGTCAACTTTGAATGGGCCCATAAATCGTGGCTGAAATTTGCGATTTCCTTTGAGACGTAAATGACGAGTGGATAACCAAACTTTGTCTCCTTTCGAATAAATGGGGCTCTCTCTTCTTTTTCTATCAGCCTGAGTCTTATATGAGTCTTTTGCTTGAATGATGTTTTTTCTAGCCCTAACTAACGTGGTCTGCAAATCCCTCACCATCTCTTCTACTGCAGGCACTGAATCATCTTCTTTACCCAACATTACATTAGGATGTCTACCATGGTTCAGATAAAAGGGGGTGAACCCAGTGGTGGAATGAACAGCATTATTGTAAGCAAATTCAGCTGCCCACATCAACTCGGTCCATTCCTTCTCTTTATCGAATAAATTGAGTCTAAAATACTGTTCTAACTCTTGATTCACTCTCTCTGTTTGCCCATCGGTTTCAGGATGGTAACTGGTAGAGTAACGAGAATCAATTCCTAATCTTTTACTAAAGGCCTTCCAAAAGCGAGAAACAAATTGGGACCCCCTGTCTGAAACTAGAATTTTTGGGATACCATGGGCGCGTACTATGTGTTGTGTAAACAACTGTGCAACCTGTGGGGCTCGAGGGATTTCTTTCAAAGGAATGAAATGCGCCATTTTAGTGAAAGTGTCTACAAAAACTAGGATAGTGTTAAAACCTTGGCTACTAGGGAGGTCCACTATAAAATCCATAGTAACAGTATGCCAGGCATGGGGTGCAGTGGTCAAAGGTCTTAACAGACCTGGTGAAGCTGTTCTATTTGATTTCCCTCTTTGACATTTGTCACAAGTTGACACATATTGTCTTATCTGAGTTTTCATTTTTGGCCACCAAAATTCTCGTTGTATTAGATTTTGAGTCTTTTGAATTCCTTTGTGTCCAGCCAATTGATCGTCATGATAAGCCTGAAGAATTTTTTCTTGCAGCTCCACAGTCAGAACATACAGTGCACCTTTAAAGTATGGCAAACCTTTTTTGATTACTCTTCCTTGGCCTTCTTTGGACCACTACAGCATTCCTTTGAATGTTAAGTTTTCTTGAATTTCTTTGCTTAAATTTTCATACAATTTTGCAGATATGAACTTCTCTTGTGGAATAATCAATTCTTTTTCTGGAGGCTCTTTAACTGCACCGGTATCAATTCGAGATAGAGCATCTGCCTTCCCATTTACTTTTCCTGGTCTGAAAGTGATAACAAAATCAAAGTCTGCAAAATATAGGGACCAACGCAGTTGTCTAGCTGTTAGAGTTCGAGCTGATTTTAAAAACTGTAAATTTCAGTGGTCCGTGTAAACGGTCACTTTATGCTTAGCTCCCAAAATGTAATGCCTCCACTCACAAAAAGTTTCTTTGACTGCCAATAGCTCCTTATCCGCAATTGAATAATTTATCTCTGGTGGTGTTAATTTTTGAGAGAAATAGGCCACTGGATGTAATTGACCTGTATCTTTATGACGCTGGGAAAGGATACCTCCTATGGCAACATCTGAAGCGTCTGCCTCCACATAATATGGCTCATCTGGATTGGGGTGGAGCAAGATTGGAGCTGAGACGAAGGAATTCTTCAAAAAATTAAAAGCATTTTCAGCTTCTTTTGTCCACTCAAACTTCACTCCTTTCTTCAATAATCGAGTAATGGGTGTAACTGTTTGAGAAAAATTGGATATGAATCTTCGATAAAAATTAGCGAACCCCAAGAAACTCTGGATCTCTTTGACATTGCAAGGAGAAGGCCAATGTTGCACTGTCTTTATCTTGGCAGGATCCATACTAACTCCTTCTGGTGACAAAATGAATCCTAAGAACTCAACTCGTTCCACATGAAATGCACACGTCTCCAATTTTACATAGAGATGGTTTTCTTGCAACCTTGTGAGGATGGATCGAACATGGGAAATGTGCTCCTGTAGATTGTCGGAAAAGATTAAAATGTCATCTATATAAACCACGGCAATCCGGTCGAGGAATTCTCGTAATATATCATTAACGAAATGCTGGAAGGCAGCGGGAGCATTGCATAACCCATAAGGCATCACTTGATATTCAAATAATCCGTATCGAGTCCGAAAAGCGGTTTTCCATTCATCCCCTGAAGCCACTCGAATCAAATGATATGCTCCTCGCAGGTCCAATTTGGTGTAGATTCTAGCATTCTTTACTTGATCTAATAAAACTGACACTAAAGGCAGTGGGTATCGATTTTTGATGGTAACCTGATTGAGGGCTCGATAATCAATGCAAGTTCGAAGACTCCCATCCTTCTTTGGTATGAAAAATAGTGGGGATGACACTGGAGATTCAGAAGGACGAATAAAACCATTAGCAAGATATTGATCCAAATACTCCTTTAAATGTTGATTCTCTGCTTTGGTCAATGCGTATATTCTGCTACATGGCAATATCGCACCTGGCTCCAGTTCAATTTTGCAGTCGTAGGGTCGATGTGGTGGCAATTTCTCAGCCTCCTTTTCATCAAAAACGGCGACTAAATCCTCATATTCTTTTGGGATTTCTGCTGTCTTTAGTGCACAGATCATTGAAGAGTGTGATGATAAACAGGCCGCTTGGGACTTGGTGGACACTTCCACTCCATCATGAAAGAAATTCTCTTTGCAGTAAGAGGAATTCATCTTGATCGTTCTTTTGCTCCAATCAATTTGTGGATAATGTTCTGTAAGCCAGGGCAGACCCAAAATGAGTTGAAATTGTGGAGCATCTATCAAATTAAAGATTATCTGCTCCTGATGTCCACCAAAACCTTGCATCTGACTTGGTTCGGTCTCATGGTAAATGGGTCCTGAAGAAAGATTGGTTCCATCCACAGCTCTTACTACTTCCAAAGTAGATTTCTTGATAAATCGAATACCCATTTTACGAGCGTATTTGATATCACAGAAGTTGCCCGTAGCTCCAGAGTCTATCATAACTGAGATCCCTTGAATTTCCTTCTCAAGGGTCTTAACTGATACTGTTTGTACCAAATGTGGCGCTGCGGTTTGTAAGGTATTCGCCACTCGTTGATCTAAAGGAGTTGTCTTGGGTTCTGCTTTCATCAGGGCAACTCCCTCTACTGATGAAGCTGGCCTTTTCCCGACTGAAGAGCTTTGGGTTTCTTGGGACAGTTTTTAACAAAATGCCCAGATGCACCGCAATATAAACATAGTTGATTCACTCTTCTTTTCTCTTTTTCTTCCTTAGATAAAGGACCTCGGATGGAACCAATTTGCATTGGTTCTTCTATCGTTATCCCTTCTCCGGCTCTCGTATGATCATTTCTTACACGATAAATTCTCAGGGGAAATGGTCGATACTCTCTTCTCTTTTCTGCTCTTCGTTCAGTTAACCGGTGGTCAATCTGTAACACAAGATCAATTAACTCCGAAATTTCGGTGGGTCTATTTGGAACTTGTGCTAAGGCATCTTTCAATTCATCTCTCAGTCCACGATAAAATATGGCGGCTCTTTTTGACTCCGGCCAGGCAGTCTCTACAATGAGTTTATTGAAATGAGCCAGATAAGCTACTAGATCTTTCTTACCTTGCCTGATTTCCAGTAGTTCATTGTCAGTGGCTTGAACTGCAGTTCGCCGATCAAATATTCTTAAGAACTCTTCCTTGAAATTTTGGAAATTATATAAAACAGGATCATTTCTGGAAATTATTGGCATGGACCATGCAGCCGCATCTCCTGTCAGATAAGACAATATAAATGCCACTTTGGACTAGTCTTCGGTAAAAAATGACTGGTCTACATAAAAAATGCAATGAGCATTGGGTCAGAAAAATCTGCGCCTTATTTGGATCCCCACCGAAGCGCTCGGGTTGAGCCAAAGGAATGATAGGGGAAACCGCATGAATTACTTGAGTGGATATACCTGCAGACTGTGAAGGGTAAGGGATTTGTGAAAACACGGATTCATTTGATTTAGCGGTGTTCCCTAACTCATTTATTCGCTGTTTTATTTGGACTGTTTCTTCTATGGTGTTATTTAATTGTTTCTGTAACCCTTCCAAAACGGTGGCTAATGCTTTTGTATCAATTCCTTCTGCCATTCTGCTCAGGAGGAAATCTGTTTTTTCCCTAAAATTAGGGTGACGGCACTTCAATCTGTCAGGATACTTCAATTCGATTTCCTCAGAAGCAGAAGATAACTCCTCAGTCCCGACCCGAGCTACTCACAACGAATATTAATCCTTCGTGCTGAGTACCCCGGAGGGGGAAAGGGGAATGGGATGGTAGAGAGACTGCCACAGAGATGATGAACGCCAGTACTCAGTCTGCCTCTTCACATCTAAGATTGGATACAGCACCTGCAAGAGTCACAGTCGCAATTACTAGGGACATACAACATCAGTTTTTCACTTTCTACTCTCAACACTTAATTCTCTTTAATTCTATTATTTCTTCACTCACCCTGAGTTCTCTGTAGCCTTGCTTCTCTCTGTAAATGATAGCTCTTCTTAAAAAAATGCTTATTACTGATTCTGGAAGAACTTCTCAACCTTTGTTAGAGATTGGTTTTCTGTTGCTATATATATATATATAGGTGGTGATAATGCGTTCTTCAAATCAGCTGATGTTATTTAATTTCTCCTGTCTTATTGTGACTTCTGTCAATACTTGTATTTGTAAATGCTTGTTTATTAAAGTTCGTTTCTCCTTTCTTACTTCGACATTTGTTGATAACTTGTATTTGTAAATGCTTGTTTATTACAGTTAGTTTCTCCTTCCTTACTTCGACATCTGTCGATAACTTGTAGTTGTAAATGCTTGTTTATTTAAGTTTGTTTCTCTTTTAAACTCTATTTTGGTTTATTACCATTGAATTTGTAAATGCTTATTTGTTAACAGTTCGTTTCTCCTTTAAACTTGGCCTTTGTTTATAACCTTGACATTTGTAGATA
Organism: Pleurodeles waltl; assembly: GCF_031143425.1. Classification (NCBI taxonomy): domain Eukaryota; kingdom Metazoa; phylum Chordata; class Amphibia; order Caudata; family Salamandridae; genus Pleurodeles; species Pleurodeles waltl. The sequence continues at coordinate 1,679,523,707 of NC_090444.1, read as the reverse complement.
CTTGCTCTTTTAAAGTTCGTTTTTTCTTTGACTTTAATATCTTAAACAAGATCCTTGTAAACATAAGGTTAATTCATACATTAACTCTGTAACCTTGCCGACTTCCACAGGAACGGTCTACTATCAAACTCTTCGAATAAACCTTGACAATATTTATCCGTTTTCTGTAATATAATCTTCAAATGTAATTTTACCTCACAGGAGTTTCTGTTCTGAAGCGCGCTCTCTCTCCACACAGCTGATTCCTGTCAGACCTCAGTTGAAGTGCAAGGCTTCCAGCTGGAGAGCTCGTAACCTAGCAACCAACCGATTGCAAGACTAGAACTGTAACTAACCTTCAGGACTCACAGCGGCCATCTTGGATCTTCTCTTCTTGATTCTTCCTTTGAAATAAGCGCAAGATTACTCTGCAAACCTTCTTCCAGTTTGGGCTTTGCTGTCTCCACTGAGGATATCTCTTTCCTTTTCCCATTGCACTTCTTTGATTTGACTTGGCAAGTTTGTGTGATCATGACACCAATGCATGCAGCTCCTTTACTGTCCTCTTTGAGTACTACTAATATGGGAGAAACCCATAGCACTGGACCAGTCGAACGCTCCATGATCCCATGATTAAGTAGTGACTCAAGTTCCTTTTCAGCTGCTTTATGTAAATGAAATGCAATTCTTCTGTGTCTTTCTGCAATGGGACCAATATCTTCATTAATATGCAATCGTATTTTCATAGTTTTAAGTTAACCCATTAAACAAAGAAGGGAACTGATTTAATATTTTGTGATGAACATTCATGTTGTAGTTCACCAAGGCCAGTTCCATATCAGCAGCTGTGCTGAAACTAAATAAACAGGCACTTGACGCTGTATCTTGCAGCACATGAATGTCCACTTGTACCTTTGTCTTCACTGATACGAATGAACCTTGACTATTAAATGGCATTGATGCAGTCCATGTATGGATGTTAGTTTTTTGATGGTATCAGTCATATCAATGGTGATAGCTCATATTTCTCTTCAGGCATAATGTTTATCAATGCACTACTGTCAATAATGAAAGGTATTAAAAAAACGTTTACTTTCAGTACACTCTTTGGACAATTTTTGAATGACTTTGGGGCTTTTTCATGTTTGCTTTTCTTTGACTGGAATTTTTCTTTACATGTCACCAGTTCGATATGCGCACATTTTCCTGAGGTAAACATTGATATTGCACAACCATCTTCTTCACTTTCACTTAATATTAACACTGAAGAATTTTTTAACAATGACTTAGGTGACGATCGACGATTTAGTGTTGATTATTCTCAGTTGTTGTTGTCACTTGGACATGTGTGTGTGTGGCGAAAATCGCTTTCGATCTTTTGGGTGGCCATTTAGGGCCAGATTTATACTTTTTTCCTCAAAACTGCAAACATTCAGTTGTGTGGCAAAAAGTATAGCACCGGCTTGCGCCATTCCACAGCACCAGCCGGATGCCATATTAAAGGAATGACGCGTGCCGGCGCTAAACTTGAGCTAGCGTCTTAAATAAAGACACTAGCCGGGTGAGAGTGGCAGTAGGGAAGAAGGGGGTTGTGCATCAAAAAATGATGCTAGCCTGGTTAGAGGCAAAAAAAATGCCTCTAACTAGACTAGCGCCATTTCCTGGCGCACAACCAACAAAAACATGATTCCTATCTTTGGAAAGATAGGAGTCATGCCTACCACCAAAATGGCCAGCACAGGGGACAAGTGTCCCCTGGGCATGGCCATTGCACTTCTGGTCCATGCAGGGGGCATCAAATTAGGGCCCCCAATGACAAAAAATACATTCATTAAAATATACTTACCCTACTTACCTCCATCCTCTGGTGTCCCTCTGGTGGGGTTGGGGGTGTTCCTAGGGCTTGGGGTGGACACCTGTTGGCCCAATACATGGTGTTTAGCCATGGAAATGGGTCCACAGGTCCTCTAATGCCTGGTCTGACCAAGGCATTAAATAATGGTGCAATGCAAGCTTTGCACCATAATTTAGCCCCTCCTCCCACCTGTGCATCATTTTAGCTTGGGGGGATAAATATGGGCTATGGGAATATCACCATTTTGTTGATGGGAACGCCTACCTTGCATCTCATTGGTGCAAAGTAGGTTCACGCATCCAAAAAATGGGGCAAACTCCAATATTAACGTGTCTAGCGCCAAAATCTAAATATAGAGTTAACTTAGCGCTGAATTTCCGTAAATTTGTTTTCTCAAATTTGGCAAACAGAGTATAAATATGTCCCTTAGTCTTCTCACCATGACACAAACACATACAAATATACACACACAGCATTTGAAAATCTGTCTAATGGTGGGACATTTACCTTTGTGTGGGAATGACAGTCAACACCTGAAACACAACTTCTTTTTGTGTGGAAACATCATCTTGTGTCCCTCAGCTTTGTGTTTCTGCCTGCTTTTCATGGGCATCTCAAGCCACCATGTCAGCTTCTAGCTGATCAACACGCTTTTCAGCTCTGAGGGCTATAAGAACTTGCTCCAGACTGAGACGTTCTCTCAGCATTCTTAGTTTGAATTAATCTGACAGGCATCCATCAATAACTTGAAGACCCATTGTGTCCTAATCATTAAAATCATTAAACTTAAAGGGTTTGATGAGCTTATCCAATCTCTTGACAAATTTGTCTACAGTTTCAAAAATTCTCTGACATTCTTGAATGAAAATGGACCTTTCATAATCTACATTCAGCACTGGATTTAGATTGAGATTCAAGGCTTCTTTAATTTGACAGTATGTAACTTAAAATGTTTGTGAGATTTTCTTTATGACTTCTTTTATACCTTCTCCAACAAGATTCTTGAAGTATTTGGTAATGTTCTTGTTATCTGTTTCATCTAGTGCATCAATGAAGTCATCAAATGTTTCTATCCAAGCAGTCAACTTATTGCTAATATTCTGCTTTTTAGTTTTTAGCTGTATCGAATGGTGGTGGTGATTTCAGGAATGTGGCAGAATTATAACTATTTACGGAATTGTCTGACACTAATAATAGAGTTCTCTCCAATACTGTCTGCTGTCCACCAGGACCTGCTTCATTCATGACATCTCTATAACCCTTCGATGTGCTGACTTCTGGGTCATCTTTGGTAAACGCAGGTCTTTCTTGGTCTCCATTAGAAAACAGTCTTTGACTCTTGTGATCACCTCTTCAGGTATGGACGGCTCCATAAGCAAAAACCTGGGCACTTCTCCTTGAGCTACATGCCAGTGCTGCAGTATGACTATCTCTAATCGGTTCTGGTAAGCAGGTGATTGTTTCTTGTATCTGAATTGCTTTGCTTTTAGGAATCTCTCTCTACTGTCTGACACCTGGTTGATCCCTTCTGATAACAGTGCTATCTTGAAATTTGCTGTTGCTATTTGTTGCTTTTTCAATACCAGGTTGTATCTGCCTTTAGTGTTATCACTCGTACACTGTATAGCTTTATGTTGCGTAGTTGCCCGGTAACTTTCCTTATGGCCTTGCTGGCAGGTAGCTGGCCAATGATGTGTAGACTTCTCAGTATATCTTCAAATACTACACACCAGCTGGAGCTGTGATATGACTCTGCATATAGCAATTGTCAATTCTGCAGTTCAATGTAGGCACACATGGTATGCACAGGCAGTTTCCTAGGACCACATCGAACTCTCTGATCTTCGGGTTACTTATTCCTTAGCTCATCTCCAGTTGTACTGTCTTCCCCAGCCAAGGCACCCACCAATAACTACACCACACAAGGGAACTGTATATTGCGTGTCTTTATTCGTCTGCATGTAACTGTGAACTCAACATTTTAAACCTGCATTCACTTCACCATGTTCCAACACCTCACTGTTCTACAGACGTCTTGGGGAGCCAATAGGGTTCTGTCATTCATAACTCACATGACACTAGACTACTGCCCACCACCTTCCCTGAGTCAATGCCCTGACTAGAGTTAGAATAGTATTTCTAACCTCTTCAACTGTCCAGCTCCTTCCCTGAGGTAGCCCCTGACTGGATATAAAATAGAAAATCTGCCCACACTCAGGGTCTAGCACCTTCAGAATCATTTCCCTGACTGGAGTGAGAACATTATGCCTTCCTGTCTCTCACTGTCCTACACTTTCCCAAAGATTAGTCCTGACTGGAGTTAGAATAGTAAATCAGCACCTATTCCCAGAGACCAGGAACTTAAATTGCTTTTAAAAAAAAAAAAAAGAAGGAAAGGTTATAGTTTGTTCATGATGATTTTTTTCCAAATTTGTAAGGAAGGTTTAGCTTTTTTTTTCTCTGTGTGATGGATATAGAGATTTTGTCATTCAAGTTGAAGCCTTGGATATTGTTTAAACTGTTTAAAGACAAAATTGAATAAGAGAAATGTTTAAATGTTTACTGTTGCTTTGCTGTGAATTTCGCACACCACTGCTTATTTAAATGCATGCAATGTGGAAACCCATTGGGTTCTTTGAGTCCAGCACCTTCCTTGAGCCAAATCCTGACTGAAGTTAGAATTATAAAGCTGCCCCATTACACTGCCTAGCACTTTCACTGAGGTAAGTTCTTCCTACAGTTGCAATATTAAATATAACCACTATCCCACTGTTTAGCATCTTCCCTGAGGTCAATTCTGATTTGAGCTTGAAAATAAAATCTGCTTTCTTCCAATGTCTGTTGTCTTCCTTGAGATAAGCTCTGATTGGATTTATATTAACAAATATGGTCTCTTCAAGTGTCCAGTCCCTATACCTGAAGTAATAGCTCATTCCAGTTAAAATATTAAATCTATTGACTATCCAGTGTCTATCTAAAAATAACTTGTTTAATACTGATAGTTAAAATCTCAAAAGTATCTCATAACTATAAAAACATATTTTACATTTTGCAATATTTATTATTTGTTGCAAACAATTAATTACTTTGATTTTGTTTCAATTTGCTACTGTGAATATCTATTTTTTTCCACTTGTTTTTGAAAAGTTGCTAGAAATGGGGTCTCTGGTTGGCAGTCAGTTTGCACTCTGTCCAAGCAAAGACCCTCACCCTAGTCAGGGTAAGAAAGTTACACTCCTAAGACAAACCCTGCTCACCCCTTGGTAGCTTGGCACAAGCAGTCAGGCTTATCTCAAAGGAAATGTGTAATGTATTTGTACCAACACACACAGTAATACAGTGAAAACACTACACAATGGACACCACACCAGTTTAGAAAAGTAGGAACTATTTATGTAAATCAAACAAGATGAAAATGACAAAAATCCATAATACAGAAGTAAAGGAATGAATGTTTCAAAATAAATAAATAATACATTCTTACAATGGAAACTTTGTTGTTACACAAAGTACCTGGTTTGGGTCCAAAAATAAAGCCGCATGGGCGAGCGTGCGTCCAAAAAGTCAGCAATGCGTTGTTTTCTCATTTGCAAGTGAGGCTGTGCATCTTTTTTCCAGGTGGGGCACCTCTTGTCCGCGCAGGTTCAAGTTAATTTTGATGCCCAACGATGATGCATGCAACATCCAGCCACACGGTGATTGAAATAATTTGCTGCAACGGGGTTGCATCATTTTAAGCAGCCCCAAACAGGTGTTGCGTCATTTCTCCAGCCACAATGCAGGTGATGCATTGATTTCCTGACCGCAATGCAGGTGGTGGGTCACTTTTAGGCACAAGGCAGATGGTGCATCATTTTTACAACCGTGTTGCAGGTGGTGCATCAAACGTTTCTCCACACGACTTCTTGTGAGTGGATTTCAGTCCTTGTTTTACAAGCTTCACCATTAAAGAGCCCATTGACCGGATAGCAGCACTCCTCCTCCAGCTCTCCAGCCTTTCTACTTGTTAGAGGGTCCTCTTGGTTTCAGAAGTAATCTAAAGTCTCTGTTGTTTACAGGATCCTGCCTTGCCCAGGCCTGGCCCCAGATGCACACCAGGGGGTTGGAGTCTGCCTTGTGTGAGGGAAGGCACAGCCCTTTCATGTGTAAGTGACAACTCCTCCCTCCAGCTTAGCCCTGATGGCCCATCGGGATATGTAAGTTACACCGAGGACCCTTTGTGTCACAGTTTAGTGGAGATGCACAAACAGCCCAACTGTCAGCCTGACCCAGACAAGGAATCCACAAACAGGCAGAGCCACAGAATGTTTTAAGCAAGAACATTCTCACTTTCTAAAATTCATATTTTCAAACCAACAATCTAAAAACCACCTTCACTACAAGATGTATTTTTAAGTTGCGAGTTCACAGACCCCAAAGGCCCGATTTATATCTGCTCTCAAAGGTAAACTGCACTTTAAGGATATTTAAAGGCAGTCCCTATGTTAACCTGTGAGAGAGATAGGCCTTGTAACAGTGAAAACCGAATTTGGCAACATTTCACTGTAAGGACATGTAAAACACATCAATACATATCCTACCTTTAACATACACTGCACCCTGCCCATGGGGCAACCTAGGGCCAACATTAGGGGTGCCTTAAATGTACAAAAAGGTAAGGTTTGGGCCCGGCAAGTGAGTATACTTGCCAGGTTGAATTGGCAGTTTAAAATTGCACACTCAGATGCTGTAGAGGCAAGTCTGAGCCATGTTTACAGGGCTACTCATGTGGGCGACACAATCAGTGCTGCAGGACCACTCGTAGCATTTGATTTACAGGCCCTTGGCACCTCTAGTGCACTTTACTAGGGCCTTACTAATGAATCAAATATGCCAATCATGGAAGATCCAATTACACATACAATTTACACGTAGCAAGCACTTCCACTTTAACACTAGCCAGCAGTGGTAAAGTGCTGAGTGCAACGAAAACACCAAAAACAGAGTCCAGCACACAGCAGCAACCTGTAAAGTAGAGGCAAAATGTTAGGGGAGACCACGTCAAGGATGCCAGGTATAACAAAAATAATCTATGGGTTATATAGAATTTGGTTTAAAAACAAACAGAATATTGTTTTGCTATACTATGAATTTACTGTATCAATAGTAGCAGAACTTACTTATAAATGAAGGTGGCAGTTTATCTTAAGTGATAGCTATCGCAGACTTTATAGCAGATGTGAGTTAAAACAACATGTATTAGCAAAATAGGATTCAAAATGATTGAATTGTGTACTTTCAAATCATGACTGAAATGTAATTATAGTGCATAGTTATTTTGTCAAGTTTTCAATATCAACTTCTTTGTATGCAATGTCCACCATCTTGGTGGAGGCACATTTAAGAAATGTAGAACATACACAATGTTATTGTCATTATGTGCTTGACTATCTACACTGATAATGTACACAACTGCTTTATTTTTTCAATGTCTTTAGCATTTTATTTTAATATTTCAACATTGCGTAGTAAAGGGATGCTTGGGACATGAATGCGTGGTAAAATAACGTTTCATAACACACTCTGTAATTACATGGTAATGACGTGGGTGGTAAAGACTGCATGGAAAAAGCATCCATGGTAAAGGCATGCATGGGATTGTCGTACAATCCTGCAGAATTAGTATGTGGTGTTCAGTACCCAGCAAGAACATTCAGTGAGATACCTGGTCACTGATTGCAGAAATGTTGGTGAGCAGATCATAGGTTTCAATCCTGGCAAGTTTTTCCAGCCATGTGAGTTCAGAATATTGTGTTTCATAAAGATGGCTACTAGTAATAACGGTCATTTACAGCTCTCAGAAATAAAAACACATTTTCATCACCCAAACACAAACCAAAGAATAGGCTTTGTCATTCTTAGCTTCACTTTAAAAGAGAACTGCCTTTTTGGTCCTGCAAGCTTCCTACCGAACCACTGCCACATCTCTTTTGCTCTAAGTTAATGAGAGAAGTGTGCTGGTGCTGAAGGATGTATGGATAGTTATCATATTACAGCATTTTCACACAGTATAATTGATGGCAAATGTCATGGTTTAAATTTAATTCATAACATGATCAATTCAAATTCCATAAACTGTCTTTTAGACTTTATTTGTCTCTTGTGTTATATACGCTTTTAATATATATTTCATACTTAATCGGGTTACTCTGTAATAGGGTCCAAAATTTCTATAGATGGGATCTGATGACATCATAAGCAGTAGACTGAAGGCCAAGTAGTTTGTAAATGTTGCCAGAACCTCAAGATGGCAATATAGGACCCTTTTTAGAGAGTTGCAGAGTATGTATTTTTTACTACATATTTATTTTATGGTATTTGTCTTGTAAAGCACATTTCTTCCCATTGCAGCATACAATAGTCACTAATTGTAATTGGAGTGTTTAAGTATGTGGTTGCATTTGGGTTCCGCTCATTTAGTACGCCACAATATTTTTGCTTTTTGGATCATCCGGTATTGGACTTTTTACTGTGGGTGTTTCGCTCACTTTAATCACAATACAAATTGACTGTATGTGTTTACCGCCAGTGCCCACCTTTCAAGATAAGGCTTCAGTGATATACCAAGCAAAAGAAGCAACAGGATGCTTACACATGAACACCTGTGTGTACACACAAGCAGGCTGTAAGTGGGAGACTGCTCTCATGCATACCTCAGTAACTGAGCACAGGTATCCTGTTGCAGTGGGGACTCTGCAGGATTATATATTGGCCTGGGATCGGCCTTATTCTGTTAGTGTAAAAATCCGGAAAACCAAAATGATTTACTGTTTTGTCTGTAGTGACACTTTATTTTAAACTTAGGGAGAAAACTGCCTTAGACAGCAATTTTGCTTCCTTTTGGCCTACAGACAAATCTGTGCAGGAAAATAAATTCTGCAAGTTCCAAAAAATTACCTGCACAATTTATGGGTCTTCCAGAATTGTCATATTACTCTGGCTCAGCTCAGAATTAGAGCCCAGTCCATTTGTCACCAAGTTGCTGTGCCAGATTAATTACTTTACTCTCCAGCAGCAGGAACAAAGGCCTCCGCACACAAAGGGAACAATTAACTGAGATTTATTCAGCTCCTGAGGAGGAAAGGGGTGGGCTGGAAGAGTTTAAATCAGTAAATCAGCTGTCGCACTGTACCAGTGATGGACCAGTCCAAGCCAATTGAACAAAGGAGGGAACCCAGACCTCTGGAGACAACAAGGAGGGGGCCCTCTTTGAAACTTTTGTTAGAAAGGCCCTGCAGTGATGTCAGAGAGGGGCAAAGCTGAGGTCCCAGAGCAGATGAGATGTAAAATGTTCCAGCAGGCTGTGCAGGAAGATTGGGATATGGGCTGGGAGGTGATGGCACAGCCTAGGATAGGCCAGAGGTGCCTTGTCAGATGACCCTTCCTCCTCTCTGTCTACCGTCTGCCTTCACTTAAAACAGCTTGCGCATGGGAGAGAGCTGTCTCTTTGTTGTGTTTCCCTGCTGGACACTAGAAATGGAAATGGAGGTAGCTGCCATGGACAACTGGAATGAGGAATCCCCTGATGTCCATCTGGGCAAAGGACCCTGACTGCAGTTGGCCCATGAACCAGTGGTGAACTCCAGAGGACCCTGTAAGGTGGTTGTTTTTCTCCCCTGAGGACTAATTGGGAGTTAAGATTGGTCTTCTGCCCCAAGGAGGAGAGAAGCTTCAGAGGAAGCACAGAAGAAAGGCTGACACAAGCAGCCAATGACACCAGCTCCGTGCAAAGTCTGTCACCTTAGAGGTCAGGGGTCTGGGAAAAGTTCTCCCGGTTACTATGTCTCACCACCAGGACCAAAAATGAGCCCAAGATGGAGCAGAACAGCTCAACGGGGGCCTGAGATGCCAGAAGGGAAAGGATTTGAACTTTGACCCACCTAGCACGACCCCAGATGGAGCTCTGCTGCTCCACTGTTCTGAATTCTCCAGGGAGGGCTAGGGCCCTGGGGTCAGCATGAGGCGTAATGGATTAATCTTCCTAGGGAAGGGACATGCGTTGGGTCCTGTTCCCAGAGCCAAGAGTGCCCCGGGGATACCATCTGCCTGGAAGGATTTCGTCAATGGAGGCCTGGGATCCCCAACCCAGGGCCAAGTCCGTCCGCCTCAGCACTACAAAGATGCAGAGAGCAGTGTGATGCCCCCCTCCGAGGATGGAGCAAGGGGCCTGGGAACCCCAACTCTGGGCCACAACAGCAGAGAAGGAAGGAGGAGTGCCACCCTCCCCACCCCCGCATATGGCAGGCCTGCCCTGATCCCTATGCTGGGCATAGAAAGAGCTTTCTCCTACAGCTTTAACTCCTCCCTGCGAGGGCAACCAAGGGGGCACTTCCTGGAATGCCCCTCAACACAGGACACACACATGGATGCATGGATGTGACCGTTTGGGAAAAAGCAAAAGAGCAGGGCGGCGCAAGGCTGTGCTGCAATTACAACAAAAGGGAAATAAAGGCAGCAGCTCTCCCTGGAACTGCAATAGAGCTGATCATCACATATATCCATGCTTCTGGAGGAGTGCCCCATAACGCCCTGCAGGGCTATAACTGACCAAATCTTTTCTGCTACTGTGGTGGTCCAAGGACAGCAGGGCCACCACCAATTAACCTAAAAGAGCATCAGGGAGTTGCAGGAGCATTGCAACTCCCCCCAAAAATATTTTGTGTTCATGTTTTCAAGCACTTATCAGGCTGGAGCATGTGCTCTATAGCTGGAAGAGCAGTGCCCTCTGGCAGCTAAGTTTATGGCTGCGGTATTGTGCCCTGAATGCATCTAATGAAAGTTATATGTAGTGCAGCATTCTCTAGGGGTCACGTCTATGGTTATATGTTGTGTGATCAAAATGTGATGCTCTCTATGTGCTGTTTTTATGATTCTGTTTCCTTATTAGAAAGTCTATATAAAGCACACAGACGCATGTGACAATATTATTTTAACGCTTTATTGAAATAAGAATGCTGACAGTGTTTACTGGTCAAAGTGCATATTCTGTATTGCTGCCAATAAGTGTTTGCACATATTAATAATAATAATGGCATTTACTTCTAAAACGATGATATTCTTGACAGATGGTTTGTTGATCTTGACCACATTAGGAGGTCAGAGGTGATTATGTAATGTCATCCAAGGTATCTCTACCAGCCTTATGTATATTTGTAAATTACTGAGTAAGGTGTGCATAAGAACTGTAACTGTGCTTTTCATTTTTCAAAAGAAAAAGCACAAACAGGGCAATTATTTGAGTGTTCATACTGCAAGCCAGAGAAATTGTGATTACCAGCACACACCACCTCTCCTTAGTAGGCCTAGGACAGTTCTGCTTTGCTATCCTGAGAGAGGCAAGTGCTATAATAGGGTAAGTGGATCCCAGTAAGGAGAACTGTTGACCTATTACGTGTGCATGCCACAAAACGAATAACATACATTTCCAACATTCACCATTTATAAACACGTGTTTAGCAATTGAAAATGGAGAGCAACAGAAGATTTAAGCAATTATGTGGCTTCATCAGGTAGTTCATAATTAAGTGTAATTGTATTTTCGTGTGAATTTGTGTGTATGTTGGTGAATTGACGCCTATGGTTACAGGAGAACTATACCATGATCTATTTAAAATGTCCCTTCAAAGAACCAGCTCTTGACCACCACTCAGTGAGTGTGGTTTAATGGTCAAAAAGTAAAACGTCCCAAGGAATTATAAAACAAGTTACTCTCTACTTGGATTTTACCAGTTGAAACTGGGAGTAATCCTTAGTAGATAACAGTAAAATAAAGCTGGAATTTCTCTGGAGAAAATTAGATCTGCCTTAGAATATGTGGTAATAGTGCGGTAATTAAGCATTTCAAGAATAACGACACCTACGGTATTAGTAATTTTAGATGCCAAATTACAAACCAACGATGTGGGATTACCACAAAGCTTGTAATGGAGACACTTGTGTCCAACTACTTAAAATAGCACGGGCAGTATAACTGGGCTAAATTATGTATACATGTTTATTCAAATAAAACATACGGATAGGCACATTGTGTTCACAACACTTCCTGTAAATCATATGGTGTAAAATGCTTCACCTCGGTGTGCTTGTCAGCAAGCTTCCAAAGCATCATATTTTAGATATTGGCTCTCATGTCAGGGGTGATGAAAATGTCACTGCACCTGCCACTGTGTAACTCTATGACAGAATTTGATAAGCCTGCTAATGCTAAAGTGATGAATGAGCCCAGTACACGTTTTGTGCTTTTTCCAAAGCATGTGAGAAACAAGGCAGGAGGAGGACATGTCTCGAGGGAAAACCTACCATTTTGTAAGACATGAATTATTTGAGCCGTTCGAAAATTTGGTAATTCGTTCTTTATGAAGTACAGATAAACCAATGGCTGATTGAACTATTCATATATATCTATGCGAAAATGTACACATAGAAAGAGAGAGAGGGAATGAGAGAGAGAGGGGGTATAATTTATGAGAAAACACACTTTACTGTGTTTTTGTCGCAGCTAAAAGCAGAAACCACAAATGGCTGAGTGCTTATGATGCTCAGTAAACCTGAGAATGAGAGGTATCACAGGATGTTGTTTCATCACACCTTCTGCTATGCACAACACGATTGGAAAATATTTAGGACCAGATTTAATAGAAAATGACTGTGTGATGAACTGCGCCAAATTTGCCAACTTTGCACACTGTCATTTTCAAAATGCAGGGATGCACAGTATTTACTAGAATATGGCGCACCCCGGTGTGTCCCCCCACGCAGGCGCTAAATTTGCTGCTGTGAGCCAACGCAGCCACCTTTGCCCCATAGTGCAAAGTTTGCTGCATTGAGGGGGAGATTGTTTATGTGCATGAAGGAACACCTTCCTGCACAAATACAATCTTAAATGGTCATTTTTTTTGCCTCTAGCCTACCCTTTGCACCGGCTTGCACTATTCCATGAATATGGTGCCCGGCTGGTGCACATAAATAGTGCAAGCCGGTGCTAAACATTTTGGTGCAAAACTGAGTTGGTACTGTTTTTCACCAAAATGTATAAATCAGGGCCTAAAAATAGAAACGAGCGTCCTGAGCCCAGATTTATAAAGGCCTAGCACCTCTTTGCTCCACATTAGCGTCAATTTTTATGATGCTAATGTAGCCCAATGAGGCCAAAATCTCCACACCAGATTTACAAAGTGGGGCAATGCATGCATTGCCCCACTTTGTAACCCTTTGTGCCACATTATGCCTGTGCCAGGAAATTAAAAATATTTGTTTGCGCCATTTTCTTTGGCATTTTTAACGTCTGCTCAGAGCAGGCATTAAAAGGGGGCACACTGCTGGTTACAATGGGCCCCTATGTACTGTTCAGGGTTAGTACCAACATTTTGACCCTAACCCTGAACAGTACATCAATAACATCAAAAGATTTGCCGCTATTGCCCCCTACCCTGCGCCATGGAGCACCATATTTTAAATGCAGCACACACATGGTGGCAATAGACACAAGAAAAGTGGAACTGCCTGGATGCAGTGCCACTTTTCTTAAGACTGCCCGCACAGGTATAAACTATGAGTGACATACCAATCACATGGGTTTAATGTAAGGACCCCACTGAAACCTTCCAGAAGGTAAATTCACAAAAGCAGCAATCTGCTAATATGCAACAACTCCCAGAGCCCAAGGAATTGGTGAGAGAATGCTATTTAATAACTCGGTAATATTGCATAACAATATTTGGTGAAAGGAAGAGTTTCTCATTTCAAAAACATAATAGGAGTTAGGGATTATATCATCTATTCATCAAGCACATTAACCCCTGTGGTATACTTCCAAACTAAACCGTAACTGATGCAGAGCTGCGATGTTTAATTTTCTCCCCATACTTTAGGCTTTAGTCTGCAGGCCTCATTTGAACCTACAGCTCTTACATTCTGCAGTTGCCAGATCACAAGTGCTGCTGCTAAGTCCTAAATGTAATTTGTAAATAGCAGTCATCAAGTCATCAGCATAGAGGTTAAGCGTTTTAAAAAATAAATCATGGTCACCAACGATCATGCAAAATTTGAGTTACCTCGGTAAAACATTTTGTCCTGGTGAGGTAACTGAGTGTGACATACCATTATGATAACTTCTTGGTAATAAAGAAAACAGACAGGTGATAGGTGGAATGCTTGCAAAAGTGTGACCCGCAGGCAGTCACTCTAAGCTGCATTCCAATGTAGCCTTATAGCCCACCGTAGCGGGCGATACCGGCCATGAACCCCTTCGCTGCTAGGCCTTTTTCTCCCATTCCTAAGCCTTTTTAGGCTGTTTGTGGTAGTTTGCACTTAGGCCTCCATAACGTTTTGTCCACATAAGGTGTCCATGTCAAATATGTGTCCTTTTTTCCAACATCCTGGAGATTCTAAAGGTATCCAGGGTTTGTGGATTTCCCTGGAGGGGACTGAGAAATTACCCAAAATACAGCTAGATTTGGGTTTTTGGGGAAAATTAGAAAAAAGTGCCGCAGATGAAAGTGTTTGTTTTATCCCTGCAAATGGCATCAATGAAGAGTTTGCAGTGCTAAAATCATAATCTTCCCAACTTTCAGGAACGGGCAGACCTGAGTCAGAAAAACACATTTGTCAACACAGTTCAAGCATTTTACTGGGACAATAGCCCCATTTTCCTATTTTTTGTGCTTTCATCCTCCTTCCAGTTAGTGGTAGAAATGGGTTGAAAATCAATGGTTGCTCCCAGAAAGCTATACATTTCTGAAAAGTGGACAAAATTCTGAATTTATCAAGGGGTCATTTGTGTAGATCCTTCAAGTGTTTCCTATAGAAAGTAACAGTTGAAATGAAAAAATATTGATATTGAGTTGAAAAAAGCAGCCATTTGTGTCTATATATAGTGTTACGTCTGCTGAATGCTTCTGCTTGCAGGGATATATAGGGCTTTTAGGTTCATAAGGGCCCAGAGGTACCCAGAACCACTTACTGAGCTGCACTGTGTAATGGTTTTTCATTTGGTAAAATAAGAAAAGTGAAAAATAGGCATCAAGGAAACCTATGTTTTTCTGAAATGGGCACATGATATGAAGTTGAGAAGCAGTTGTTTTTTGCACATCTCTGAATTTGTGGGTACCCGCACTAGCATGTGAATTAGAGGGCAATTTTCAAAATGATATTTTTTTATACACTGTCTTACATTTGGAAGGTGCAAATGCAAGGGAAGACAATTGGCAATAAAATTTGTTCGACTATTCTGCATTCCGCTAAGTCTCTAGATAAAAATGGTAACTCATTTGTGTGGGTAAGTCTAGTACTTGTGACAGGAAATGCCTCAAAATGCAATGTGGCCATCCCCTTTTTTCCACGGAAAACTAACTGTTTATTTGCAGTGCGTCTAGATGTGGATTTTGGGCCCTAGATCAGTTAGCACCTAGGGAAACCTAGCAAACCTGTACATTTTGGAAAACTAGACACTCAGGGGAATCCAGGATTGGGTGACTTGTGTGAATCCCATCAGGTTGTGTTAACCAGAATCCCTTGCAAACTTCAAAACTTGTCTAAAAAACAAATTTTCCTCTAATTTCTGTGATGGAAAGTTCTGGAATCTGAGGGGATCCACAATCTTCCTTCTAGCCAGCAACCTATGTATCTTGATAAAAATGGTATATCACTTGTGTGGGTAGGCCTAGTGTACGTGACAGGAAACAGCCCACAATGCAACATGGGCACATCACATTTCTCCTCTGAAATAGAGATGCTCTGCTTTCCAATCATACCTCTCGCATCTGCCATGGTGCTCGGTGTGCTTTCGTTTTTACTGAAACATTGTCAGAGGGTTATGCGCCCCGCTTGTCATTTCAGTGAAAGCTAAAAATATCCCCAGGAGTTGGGAAAGCTCTTTCGCAGCTCCCAAGGCTGTTGTTAGAAAAATCAAATCTCTCTGCTGTATCAGCAGAGGGATTTGATGGTAGTGTGCAGCAGACAGAACGTATCCGTCCTTCATACACGACCACCGTGGCTGAGAATGGAACCGTTCTGTCTTCAGCACGGAAGGGGTTAAACCCCCGGCTCCATTATTAAAGGCCTGAGTTGAAGGCAGGGGCCCTTAACAGGAGATCGGGACTTTAATGCTGGTATAGCCCAGTTACGTAAGGCTATAAGGCAATTAGAACATTCCGCCACTAGAGGGCAGAATATTCTAATAAATAAAACAAGTTCCTCATGGAGCCCAGGGGGATTTAAATCCCCTCGGACTCCTTGAGGCCATTGTTCACAGCAACAGCTGTTAACAACATTGGAATGTTGGAGCTCTGGGCTTCTACTGGCCACTAGAATCCTGGTGCACTCCATTGTATTCAATGGAACCGGCAACATTCCTATGTTCTAATCCATTGTTTTACACCCAATATGTCAATTCCGATGGAGTCCATCTATATGTGAATCATCTGGTTGTCAGACCCACTGTTCCCTCCCTTCCTCCGTAGCTGTGGGTAGTGTACAAGGACCTCTCCTTCTCTCTATTTACCTTTTCTTGGTCAGTGTTGGAGGCTCCTCACTCTTATTGTGATCCTCATCCATCTTCAAAGCTACAAAGACTAATCAAACAGCAAGATGGAAGTGGTTCCTGTTGGTTGGAAATATGTCACAGGAATGTGCTTTTCTGCAATTCTGTTATGCAAATCCTAATCCAAATCTAATAGATTTAGAGAGCGTGACTTATAACCCCAGGGGGTATTCAGGTGCTGGGTGTTGTGGCTGTGTGTCACGACTCACGTGCTGCTTGCACCTGGAATTTGCAGATCTGGTGGCGTGGATCTTCAATGTTCGACTTTGGCCCAAAAAGGGGCGACTCTTTCTGGTAGCCACGGTGCTGTAGGCAATGGAGACGCCAAGAACAGACCGTGCCCTTCAGAAAATAGCGCCAGAGGGAAAAAAACCCTTAGAAAAAGGGGAAAACCTCCAAACAGGAAGATTCCTGGAAAAAACAAGAACAAACAAACAGGAATCCAAAAGGAGCAAAAGTCAGGAAACACAGAATGCTGAAATCCAGAACCAAAGGTGAGGAATTCAGGAGCGAAGACACTAACTGAGCAGAAAGTGTTGCAGCGCAAAGAAAGAAGAAAACACAGCCCTTATATACTAAAAAACAGGAAGTGACCCACAGGAAGTAAAAGGACACCATCTTAGACAGGGAAACAACACATAGAACAGAATAGAACAGGAACCATAGAGAATAGGGAACAAGGAATGCTGGGAAAGAACAGGAATCTGGGAAAAGAAGAAAAAGAAGAAAAAGGTGAAAGAAACGAAAAAACAGGTAAGAGGGGTCATAGACCCCTATTATAGTGGAAAGCAGAAGGTAGAACGAGGCCCCATGCAAGTCTGGGGCCTCGAAATGCGCAGGAGAGGCTGGGGGCGCGCCGCGTCCTAGCAACGCGGTGCGCGGCCCGAGCCGAATGCCCGGCTTGAGTCGAGCACTCGGCTCGCGCCGCACCGCGCGGCGCGACAGTAGGTCCCCCTCCCGAAGGTCCAGGTTTGAGAGGAAATAAACAGTGAAAGCGTTGAATCAGGAGAGGTGCGTGAACGGAAGATGCATCTTCCCAAGAGCATTCACTGAGAGGATAACCCTTCCAATGAATCAGATACTGAAGGCGTTTGTGAAAAAGACGAGAGTCACAAATTTCCTGTACTTCATATTCAGGAACATCATCCACGAGTACAGGAGGTGGACAAGGAAACTGACGTGAGTAAGGGTCAGGCACATAAGGTTTAAGCTGAGAAACATGAAAGACCGGATGAATCTTCCATGTATGAGGTAAGTGAAGACGAACAGTGACAGGATTGACCAACTGAAGAATACGGAAAGGCCCATAGTAACGAGGTGTGAACTTATTTTGAGAAAGACGTGAGGGTAAGAATTTGGAGGAGAGCCAGACTTTATCTTGCGGATGATAGTCTGGATTGGTTGCACGTCTCTTGTCTGCAGCCTTCTTCATATATCTCTTGGTATGTAACAAATTAGATCGAATTAGTCTATGGATTTGGAGAAGGCGTTTGGAGAAATAGGTAATAGCGGGTAGAGGAGAGTTGGATTGTGGAGAAGTAGGAAAAGAGGTAGGATGAAAACCATAAGAACAGAAAAAGGGAGTGACCTTGGAGGCACTATGGACTGAGTTATTGTAGGAAAATTCAGCTATAGAGAGGTAAGTGTTCCAGTTACTTTGGGTAGAATTGCAAAAGCATCGAAGATATTGCTCTAGTCCTTGGTTCAGACGCTCGGTCTGGCCGTTGGTCTGAGGATGGAACCCTGAAGACAGGGCTCTATTAATATTTAGTGTTTTACAAAAATGCCTCCAAAATCGGGAAATGTACTGAGGTCCTCTATCAGATATTATGGTATGTGGAAGTCCATGGAGACGGAAGATATGATCAATGAATATTTGACTTAGTTCTTGAGAAGTAGGTAGCCTTTTCAGGGCAGTGAAATGAGCCATCTTCGTGAAAGAATCCACAGTGACCATGATGACCCGATTTCCTGCTGATGGTGGGAGTGAACACATGAAATCAGTAGAGATGGTATGCCATGGGGCCGGTGGAACAGGCAAAGGCTGTAGCAATCCTGCCGGTCTGGTATGGGGTATCTTGATTTGGGCACAAATGGGACAGGCCTGAACGTATCTTTCCACATCCAGCTTCCAGGTAGGCCACCAGAAAAACCGTGAAAGAAGTTCTTGTGTGGCCTTGATGCCTCTATGACCAGCCACAGGTGAATCATGGCACATTTGTAACGCCTTTTCTTGCACTTTGTTAGTAGGGAGGAATATCAGGTTTTGATAATAAAAATATCCTTGTTTCTCATGTAATAATGGTCTTAGTTCTTCTATGTCGTGGTCCGATAGGTTGGCGTATTCCAGTTGTACTTCTTCCAGGAAAGACTGAGCCACTCCAATGATCTTACTGGGTTCCAGAAGATACTGAGATGAGGAAGGAGTACACTCTGGATATCGGCGAGACAGAGCATCAGCCAGAATGTTTTGAGATCCAGGAATATATGTGATGAAAAAATCGTACTGACTGAAGAAAAAGGCCCAGCGGGCCTGACGACTATTCTGGCATACAAAATTTCGTAAACATTGTAGGTTACGGTGGTCTGTCCTCACCTCAAATGGTTCCTTGGAACCCATCAGAAACTGTCTCCACTCAAGGCAGGCTGTTTTCAGAGCCAATAATTCCCTTTCCAGTACAGAATAGTGTTGTTCAGCTGTGGAAAGGATATGAGACAAGTAGAAAACAGGATGTTCAAGACCATCATCCTCTTGTCGTTGGAGTAAGACAGCTCCGATGGCTCTTTCAGAAGCATCAGTTACGACTATAAATTGTTTGGTGGTATCTGGATGTCTCAAGATGGGAGCTTGGGTGAAGGCTCTCTTTAATTCTTGAAAGGCTGCTTCAGCCGCCTCAGTCCAGACAAACCCTTTCTTTAAATTTTCTTTTTTTAAGGTGTGAGTTATGTGGCTAGTCAGTCTGGCAAAGTCTGGAATGAATTGTCGATAGAAGTTTGCTAACCCTAGGAAACATTGTGTTTCTTTTATGGAAGAAGGAAAAGGCCACTCTAGGATAGCTCGTACCTTTTCTTGATCCATAGCTATGCCGTAGGGACTTAAATGATAGCCCAGATATTTGACTTCCGTCATGTCGAACTCACCTTTTTCTGGTTTGCAAAATAGTTGATGAGCACGAAGTCTTTGAAGAACTTGTTTCACATGGGAAGAATGGAGTTCAGGATTTCTAGAATAAATAAGAATATCATCTAGATAGATCACGACTGTCTGATTCAGAAGGTCTGAAAACACTGAGTCCATAAATCTCTGGAAGATTGCGGGGGCGTTAGTGAGACCAAACGGCATAACCCTATATTCAAAATGGCCAAATGGAGTCCTGAAAGCTGTCTTCCATTCGTCGCCTTCTTTTATGCGTAAAAGGTGGTAAGCTCCTCGTAAATCTAATTTAGTAAAACGTTGAGCCCCTCTGATAGCTTCTAGTATGTCCCTGATGAGAGGCAAAGGATAACGATCTTTAATTGTTATTTTATTCAGACCTCGAAAATCCAGGCAAGGACGAAGATCCTTTGTCTTCTTGGGCACAAAAAAGAGAGGAGCCCCAGCCGGAGACGACGATGGAACAATAAGGCCACTCTGTATATTTTCGTCCAGATACTCTTTTAGAACTTCCCTTTCGGGTTCCGTGAGAGAGTACATCCTCCCAAAAGGAACAATTGTGCCGGGTTCCAATGGAATAGCACAATCATATTCTCTATGTGGAGGTAGCACGGGTTTCGACGGTTTTTGGAAAACATCCTGAAACTCCAAATAGTGGTCTGGAACCCCTTGGACCGTATTAATGGACATACCAGTGGCACCTTCAGTATCTAAGGATCTTTTCGGAGACCAATACTTGTCGGAAGTAAAACAGTTCTCATGACAAAATTGAGAAGACAAAGAAACTGTCCGGGTTACCCAATTTATATACGGGTTATGTCTGATGAACCACGGAATTCCAAGAATGATGGTATGGTTGGGGGACGTGATAAGATCGAAGGAAATGTGTTCTTGATGGTTTCCCACCTGTAGACTTAACATCAGGGTAGTGGTGTCTACAGGACCCGAGGATATCAAGGATCCATCCACGGTGTGTACCTGTTCGGGTACTTCTTTTGCTTGTGTAGGAACTTGGTGAGCAGCAGCCCACGTCTTGTCCATGTATATACCACTAGCACCACAATCTAGTAATGCCATAGTCTTTTCTTGACGACCGTCAGGAAGTTGTAACAGGACAGGAAAAATGAACAAGGCGGTTGTATTGTCATTAAAGGAGCTGATGGAAGGTATAGCTGTAGATCCCGTCCCCTCCCTTCTTACAGAGGACGGGAGGTGGCGTTTCCCGAAGGCCTGGGCGGACGTACAGGACAGGTACGAAGCATGTGACCAGCAGAACCACAGTACAGGCACAACCCTCTCTTGCGTCTGTCTTCTCGTTCACTAGCAGAGAGCGGACCTCGGGTAGTATCCACCTGCATGGGTTCCCCTTCGATGTCTCTAGCAGGAGTGCGAGGTTCCTCGGAACGCTGCAGGCAAGCTCGTGAGCTACTTGGCTGGGAAAACCCTCTACTCCTTTTCTTTTCCGATCTCCGTTCCTGAAGACGATATTCGATGGACAGTGCTTGATCCATCAGGCCACGAAGATCTTCCGCTCTGGTAGAATGTACTAGTTCATCCTTTATTTCTTCTTTGAGTCCTCTACGAAATAAAGTTACCAGAGTACGTTCCACCCAAGTGGTCTCTGCCGCCAGCTGACGAAAACGGGTTGTATATTGCAGGACGTCTTGCGAGCCTTGTTGGATGTCACATAGGGCTTCTTCAGCAGAGGCTTCCAATCCAGGACGGCTAAACATCTGTTTGAAGCGACTCACAAAGGTGGAATAGTCCGACAATACAGGGTCGTTGGAGGACACCATCGGGGTTGCCCAGGCCAAGGCTGGACCGGATAAGGCACTGATAAGATAACCCACCTTGGTCCTGTCGTGGGAGAATTGGGTAGGTCGGAAGGCGAAGTACACTGTTAATGCATCCAGGAACTCGCGAAGCTTGGTTGGTTCACCAGAGAAACAAGGGGTAGAAGCGGAGATAGTTGGAACATCACTGGTGCGGAGAGCCAAAGCCTGTCGTAACGCAGCATTTTCATTGCGTAGTTGTTGCAATTCCTGAGCTTGTTGCTGAATCGTGGTCAAAAGAGATTGTTCCGAATCTGCAGCAGCCGCCACTGTGTTATCCATGGTGTTTGAGGACGTCGGAATGGTTTGGCGCTGCAATCTGTCACGACTCACGTGCTGCTTGCACCTGGAATTTGCAGATCTGGTGGCGTGGATCTTCAATGTTCGACTTTGGCCCAAAAAGGGGCGACTCTTTCTGGTAGCCACGGTGCTGTAGGCAATGGAGACGCCAAGAACAGACCGTGCCCTTCAGAAAATAGTGCCAGAGGGAAAAAAACCCTTAGAAAAAGGGGAAAACCTTCAAACAGGAAGATTCCTGGAAAAAACAAGAACAAACAAACAGGAATCCAAAAGGAGCAAAAGTCAGGAAACACAGAATGCTGAAATCCAGAACCAAAGGTGAGGAATTCAGGAGCGAAGACACTAACTGAGCAGAAAGTGTTGCAGCGCAAAGAAAGAAGAAAACACAGCCCTTATATACTAAAAAACAGGAAGTGACCCACAGGAAGTAAAAGGACACCATCTTAGACAGGGAAACAACACATAGAACAGAATAGAACAGGAACCATAGAGAATAGGGAACAAGGAATGCTGTGAAAGAACAGGAATCTGGGAAGGGGGAAAAGACATAAAGAAAGGCTCAACAAAAGACTGCAGAAAAGAAGAAAAAGAAGAAAAAGGGGAAAGAAACGAAAAAACAGGTAAGAGGGGTCATAGACCCCTATTATAGTGGAAAGCAGAAGGTAGAATGAGGCCCCATGCAAGTCTGGGGCCTCGAAATGCGCAGGAGAGGCTGGGGGCGCGCCGCGTCCTAGCAACGCGGTGCGCGGCCCGAGCCGAATGCCCGGCTTGAGTCGAGCACTCGGCTCGCGCCGCACCGCGCGGCGCGACACTGTGAGCAAGTTAGCTAGTCCTCCAAGAGCCATGTTTTGAGTTTTCTCACAAATTCAATGAGGGTGTTTGTGGCCCTGTGGGGTTGGGCTCAGGGGTACAGAGGACACGGACTCGGATTTCAGAACTCTTAACAGGTCTGATACGTGGTTTATTTGGATTATAGGACAGATGAAAAAAACAATGATGGTAGGTCTTCTTTTCTTCGTGGATTTTCTCTTCTACGTTGGCGGTGGGTTTATAAGGGTCCTTTAATAGTTTTCTTTTTCTTCTTCCTAGGTGGCGACCTTCATGTGTCTTCTTCTGGGTCTCGCGGTTTCTCTCGGAAGAACAAAAGGACAGGCCAGGTAAGTGGGATGATATTTTATTGTCTCTCAATTAAGTGGTTAGTGCAGGGGAAGTGTGAGGGGGTACGAAGTATAGGAGGTGGTGTTTTAGTCGGGGTTTAGGAATTTACGGGAGCAGGCTGTTATGGTGCTCTGTCAGGCTAGGGATCGGGTGGGAAGGTGGCCTGTGAGTTCCCCAGTCCCTGTTCCCTGAATAGCCCTTCTTAGCCTCCTCCTGCCCTCCCCCTTCTTCTTCTCCACCCTCCAACTCCCCTTTTTCCCCTTTGTTGTGGCTGCCCCTGAAGAGCGCACGTACCTTGTACAGCCACGACCCTCCAGGGCTGTGGCAGGCTGTCTCTCTTTCTCTCGGCGGTTCCGGGTCGTCAGTGCCTGGACTGGACGTCAGTGCAGCACGTCTTTCCGATCCGGTGGCGTCCGTCTCCTCACGGTCGGGGTCTTCGTTCGTCTTCTCCTCTCTAGATGCAGCTGTGCGGCGTCTCTCCTGCTCCTCCAGCTCTCCTCCGCGGCGTTCGGTTGCGGCGTCTTCCTTTTGTGGAGACGCGGCAACCCGGAAGTCTCCGCCCCCACGCGTCTCCTTGACGACGCGAACTGGTGCCGGAGGAAGCGTGCGGCAGCTGCCACTGTTGTGCAATGGTAGGCGAGGTGAGCGACACCTGCCTACAGGCCCCCAGGTGTGTGGTGAGGTTGTTCCAGATCTTGTCAGTGAGGTAGGAGAAGGTGCAACCTCTGCTGCGGCTGCAACAAATTCTTGGGAATTGGCTGAGGGTAAGGTTTGTTGAGTGAAGCTGTCTGACTGGCTGGTGGAAAGAGTGTCTGTGGTTGATGAGGTTGGGTCCGATGTTGTGGAGGGCTTTGAATGTGATGGTGAGGACCTTGAATTTGCACCTCTTGCACACAGGCAGCTAATGTAGATCTTTGAGGCGATGGGTGATGTGGGTGCAACATCTTGTTAATTGTGTTGTGCAGACAATTCTGCATCTGCTATGCAGATCAATGCTGCACAATCATATAAATCAATCAATCAATCAAAGAAATTTGTAGAGCGCGCTACTCACCCGTGAGGGTCTCAAGGCACTGGGGGGGAAAGTGGGAGGGGGGGGCAGGGAGGGTCACTGGTCGAACAGCCAAGTCTTGAGGTTCTTCCTGAAGACCAGTAGGTCTTTGGTTTTGCGAAGGTCGGTTGGGAGGGAGTTCGAGGTTTTGGGGGCGAGGTAGGAGAAGGACCTGCCTCCTGTGGTGGTGTGCTGGATGTGGGGGACTGTGACTAGGGTGAGGTCAGCTGATCGGAGGTTGCGTGTGGGAGTGTGGAAGTTTACCCTTTCATTGAGGTAGGTTGGGCCGGTGTTGTGGAGGGATTTGTGTGCGTGGATGAGGATCTTGAATGTGATTCTCTTGTCTATGGGGAGCCAGTGAAGGGATTTGAGGTGTGGTGAGATTCGTTCATGGCGGGGGATGCCAAGGACGAGGCGCGCGGCTGTGTTCTGGATTCTTTGGAGTTTGCGTTTGAGTTTGAGTGTGGTGCCGGCGTAGAGGGCGTTGCCGTAGTCCAAGCTGCTGCTGATGAATGCGTGGGTGACTGTCTTTCTGGTGTCTGGGGGGGATCCATTTGAAGGATTTTTTGTTTTTTTTGTTTGACAAATTGACAAATTAACGAGGGGTTCACTTTCACACAAGTGTTTTGAAAGCATCTTACCTCACTAATATTCTACTTAGAACATCTAGTGGAGCAGCAGTTGCAGCTAGACTCATAAGCTCATTGTTTTACTCACACAGCTCCTACTTTGCTCTTCTAGGGCTTCTCGACTGACATTGCTCAAAGAAACAGTACAGAGTTGGTGACAAGATGGTGAATCACCAACTTATGTGAAAATAGACTTGTGAAAAACTGTTGTGACATAGGGGGTCATTCTGACCCCGGCGGTCAAGGACCGCCGGGGCCGGGGTCGGCGGTAGCACCGCCAACAGGCTGGCGGTGCTCCGCCGGGCATTCTGACCGTGGCGGTACAGCTGCGGCCAGAAGCGGAAAGTCGGCGGTGTACCGCCGACTTTCCGCTGCCCATGGGAATCCGCCATGGCGGTGCAGCTTGCTGCGCCACCATGGGGATTCCGAACCCCTCACCGCCATCCTGTTCCTGGTGGTTCCGCCCACCAGGAACAGGATGGCGGTGAGGGGCGTCGTGGGGCCCCTGGCGGCCCCTGCAGTGCCCATGCCAATGGCATGGGCACTGCAGGGGCCCCCGTAAGAGGGCCCCACTTTGAATTTCAGTGTCTGCTCAGCAGACACTGAAATTCGCAAAGGGTGCTACTGCACCCGTCGCACATCCTCCACTCCGCCGGCTCCATTCGGAGCTGGCATCCTCATGGAGGGGTGTTTCCCACTGGGCTGGCGGGCGGCCTTTTGGCGGTCGCCCGCCAGCCCAGTGGGAAACCCAGAATACCCGCGGCGGTCTTTTGACCGCGCAGCGGTATTCTGGCGGTTCTCTCCAGGCGGGCGGCTCCCACCGCCCGCCGGTGTCAGAATGACCCCCACAGTGTCATCTCAGGAATCATTTGTGTTGTGCACTGAAGACCGCTAGTCATTTCATGCTCAGCAGAATTTACAATTGTGTAAATAAAGGTGGTTGCCACCATACACATTTTAACAATGTACTAAGGTTAATAATGGTCTCTGCACAATGTACCTCGTTGGTGCAGCATATGTACAAGCGCTCAGCATCACAAACCTGCTCTGACCTGGAGGTTGTGGCCTATCAGCTTTACATGCTACTTTCAGTTTGTTCCCAGAAGAATTTGCTATAGAACTTGTTTTTTGAGATGTAGTGTTCCTGTATACAACACAGTGCATTTTGTTTGTGCACACCAAAAGGAAGCGTAAATACCATTGAGAATAAATATAAAGGAAGTCATTGTCAGAAAGAAATTGACATTTGAACTATTAATACCTGTTAAGTATATCCTTGCACTCAAATACTTTGCAACCCCGTTTTTTAATAATATTTAAACTAATCATCACATGGCTTATAATTATGAATGTCACCATGTAAGATTCTCACACTTTCACATGACACCACCTCTGGCATTCATTCATGGGTTTGGACCACCTGTCATGAAGTGGCAAGAATGAAAGGTGCAATGTGTAAGCTATTTGTCAGTGATAGAAGAAGACAATTCTACTGCATAAAAAGGGCATTTTATTATACTCCTTAGAGCAAAAAGGCTCAATGCAGTACAATCATATGGAAAAGAAAGTAAGACTTCCCAATCCGATGGATATTTTCAAGAATGCTTTTGATGGCTTAGATACATAGGGGCATATTTAAGAGCCCCTATCGCAATTCTAACGCCACATTAGCAACATTATTTTATGCTAATGTGGCATAAGAAGGCCAAAAATGCTACAGCATATTAACAAAGTGGTGCAATGCATGCAACCCTTTGCCAGGCATAATGTATGCAAGGGGGGCGTTCCCCTATTGGGGGGGGTTAAAAGAAACAAATTGTCAGATTTTTAGGCACTTTTTACACCTGTTCAGAGCAGGCATTAAAGGGATGTTCCCATTGGGTACAATGTGCCTCTGGATTCTTTGCAGGATTAGAGTCAACATTTTTGGTGCTAATCGTGCAAGGTGCCGGACTAGCGTGAACAATTCTGATGCTAGTCCCCTAACTACTGCCAAGGTGTGCCATAGTTTAAATAGGGCGCACACAAGGTGGCGTTAGGGGGGCGCTTATGGGCTCAAGAAGTGTGGTGCCGCACTGTGTGTAGAACCACTTTTCTTGAATATGCCCCATAGTATCATTTTGGGAATCTACACACCACATTATTAGAGATCAGAGTATTATGCACATCAGGCTATGCAGTAAAGATTGTGGGTTCATATAGGTGTAGCTGTCAAAGATTTGGTAGCCAATGTGTGCAAGACAAATTTGCCAGGGAAAGGGGCTCTGCTCTTGATGGCTTGAGTATTGATGATTTTAACTGTATGTTTCACATAACAAGACACATAAGAGATGGAAATCATTTTGGAACAAACATAAGAACAAATAAGGGGAACATTAAAGAAAAACTGCACTAAAAAAGGTTTTAGGTATATTATGTGAAGTTATGGATATGGTAGCAATCATCATGGAGCAGGTTTATTCTGGCTGCACCCCCATATGTTAATAAAGTAATTTGACAGTGTAATCAACGTCATATAAGCTGCGTGCCTTAAACGTATTAATGTAGAGTGAAGCATCACACTATATCATTAAAACTGCATTTACTGTAAAAATTAGAGGTTTCATTTATACACGTGAGATCTAATGTTGACATGTTGCATTTATTGATAAAGAACATTGCATATGTAACCATGTATTGACTGCTCATGTTTTACATTTATTCTGATATTATGCCTACAATTATAATCAAATGTTTAATTATGTTTATTAATGGTTCTTTGCTAAGTTAACCTGATTAGCCCTTCGCCTTAATATATAAAAATGTGTTTTCTGTGCTTCAAATATTTTTCCTTTGCAGGTACACATTCTTGGTTGCTTAGCTAGTGATAGGAGTATTATGCATTAGATATAGAAAGGCCAAGCAAGATGAGCTTGGACTGGGTGAGTTAATGAAGAAGTAAATCAAGCATTACGTGCATTTCATTTTTGAAATGGAAACCTTCTAGGTTAAACTGTTAGTGTTCCATAGGATGGGAGAATCTCTCCATGTTGCAAGGGAGCTCCGTGGGAAGGAGAGTTAATTGGGTTTCTGATGATGTGTATAGAAGATACCGATGCTCCTGGAACGTTCCACATTCATTTAGTGTCCATATTGTTAGAATTGCAACACATCTCTTTTAGACATTGAGAGGTGCAGACCTTTAGATTTCTTGTCCCTACAGTGCATTGCTTCATGCTAGCACTGGATTCTATACTTTTTGAAGACTTCTACTGGAGTCTTTGTGATGCTGAAGCCTACCTTACTTTGCCCCAAAACCCTTTAATTTAGCCCTATTTAGGATAGACACTAACCAGATGTCATTCTTTCAATTCATGGTGCATTGAAGAAATTGTAATTCTTTTATAGAATGTCAGTTCTTATTTCTTAGTTTCTGCATTTCTGTGACTGTACTCTTCATATGCCTTATATTGAAAAGACTGAATCTATTTTGGCATTTCATCTTGACAATTTTAATGTTTTATCTCTATAACCTGATTTTGAAATACTCATATTCTAGCATGATTACTAATTTGTAATAAATCTACTAAACTTTAATAGTCTTCCTAGTGCTTTTTCTGTGACTAAGTGGGCTTCAAAGAATTGTAAATCTCAATTTAATGCTTAACTTCTTGTTCCCGAATACTTTGAAAAGATCCAGAAAAGAACTGACCATTGCTTCCATGCATTCTCCAGCAAGAAGGTAGCATTATTGGTCGGTTCAGTTGGAACAGGGAGCGAGAGTGCTCATGTCACAGCCCAGTTCAAATCCTAAAGCCCATGGTTCAAGTCGGAGGATTGATGGAGTTCCAGCTGCTAGGGTTAGGATTGTAGCAGCAGAGTAGTAAGTATTGATAGGGTCATGTGTTGTTGTCGCTTATGTCTAGCTTGTTGCGGAGATTGTGTGAATTAATACAGTGATATTTAAGTTGTTGTGTGTGATGCAGAGAAGTTGAAGTTGTTTACGGGTCTGACATGGCATAAGATCACAGGATAGTAGTAAAAAGTGTAGAAGACACCATATTGTAATTGTCCTCTAAGATTGGTAATGCTTGTTGTGAGACTTTGTTGACTGCACAATTGGGATAGGCACATTATGTTTGAGTGAAAGTATAGTTGGTATGGTGAATCCCTAGTGCATTGGGGGACTCTTCACTAATCCAATTGATTCTTCGTAGGTTGAGATTTTGTTCAAGTGTGAGTGAGCTTGCATCGTAAAGTGCCATTCTGAATTGTTTCTTGTGTGATTGATTACTTTGATTTCCTTAGTGGAGCAGGCAAAGTTGTTTGTTGAATTTGCTTTGCAATTTATTGTGCATTTTATCAGCAGTGAGAAAAGTGCGTTCATGAAAATTGCAAAGGAAGGTGAGCCTCTGCGAGGAGTGAGGTTAACTTCACAGAGTGCCGCGCTAGTATTGGCTGGTTAGTGTTGAGACGCACTGGTATTGGTTCTCCACTTTATAGAGTGTCATGCTGCTATTGGTTGTTACTGTTGGACAACAACTGTGGATAAAACAGAATACATTTTAACATTTGTATTCATTAGAACTTGGTTAAAAAATGAAATGTTTTAGGGCCTTACAAGATTCGTTGATAGGAGATGTGGAAATACCCTTTTGGGTAGGAGAAGAGGCACCACCTGATTATACACCAGGTTATTTTATGGCTATGAATGTAGGTCTTCACATATGTATTTGGTTGAACCAATGGCATAAGATCACTGAGAAAGAAGGTGCATTGGGGTTTCCCCAATATGGTACATTTAATTTGAGAATCCGTGAAAATTGCCTCCATAGTATGAAGCACATAATGATTGGGAGCATGCAGCTCAAGCTAAGCACAGAGAGACATTTCAGGGAAGCGTCCAAAAAACAAGGCATTCTTGTGCAAATGCTAGGTGGGATGCAGAGCAGAAAAGATGAAGAACTGACATGAGGAGCTAGATTGTACCCAGCAAAGATGAGTGAGGAGACAGATAGGGAAAAAGGAAAGTCAAGAAAACCAAAAGGAGAAAAGGTAAAAGATACAGAGAACATAGATGAAAGTGGTGATAGTGATTCCAGTGATGACATATTGAATACGCTGTTATCAGCATGGTCAACCCATACAATGAAAGGTAATTAGGAGGAATTAGTGGTGCTGGTATCCATGAGGACTTAGCAGTCCCTTTTGCACCAGCAAGTACAGGAGTTAATGTAGATCCAACATTGATGGGAAGAAGTTCAGAGATGAATACCCCTGCTAACTATAAAGTCCGGAATGCCCCAGACACAATTACTGTCCCAGTCACTACTGGCCCTGCAATTCCATTTCACAGATCCGAATCATCAAGAGCTGCAACACATGCGTTGACATACTGGAGGAATTCCTTCAGTACCGACCTAGATAAATACACCTCATGTCACATCACCGAGGTCAAGTGAAAATCCAACAAGGTTTACCTCTATGGGACTGGCTACTCTGGGATTGCCATGCATTGATCTGTCTAACTGAAGGCCACTTTCAAGGTGTGGTTGGTGGGAATTCTGAAAGGAGGGTTGTACCTAGCACTCCTGTGGTACAGAGTGGAATTAATTCATAAACCTTCAATGAGCTAATCAGATTCTTCAGTGGATCCCCAGGAGAATGTGAAAGTTCAGGAACAACCAGAGAATCAGTTCAGAATCAAGAACATAGACTTGTATTCATGTGTAAAGTTGTTACCAAATGTGCAGGGCAAGCTCATGATAAATTGTCAGAATTGGCTCAAACATATGTGATAGATTTGAATGGAACCAAGTAATTACAGAAAAATGACTGTGTATGTGTTGATGAGAATGACATTTGTAGCATGGGGAAAACAGGAATGAAAATGCAAGTCAGAGAATTAATTAAGAACATTTGAAAGTGGGGTGAATCATACAGATGGGAGAGTAGATGGAAGAAAAAGAAAGAACTAAAGAAAACAATCACCTCTGCCCTTTCGGTACGAAGAGGGTGCCATTGAGTGTAGTTCCTGGGGGAAGCCATGACCATGTATCTTGGAGTAGAAGTGATCTTGCATCATTCCCTCATGATTTCCTGAAAATGAGAGAGAAACCTGTAGAATGGTATAAACAGGTTCAGAGGATTGTGAAGAAATCACAGGTTTTGTGGGTGGATTTGAATACGTTCTTTGACATTGTGGCACTAAGTGATTTGTGTGCAAAGTGTAAAGTAGCCATGGAGTGGCCAGAAAAGGAGCCTACAAGAAATCTAAAAATGTCCATTCATCTTTAACAGTGAAGACGTATCAGCAAGTGATGATCTTTTTGAAAGGGAAAAAATAAAGAAAAGGATATGGATTGGCTTAAGATTGAAAGACCGACCCAAGAGCCCAAAGAGTCAGCGCATGCCTTTTACAAGATATTCTTGCAGGTGGTTAAGCAACAGAGTGGATTGGAGACTTTGAAACCCAAAGATGCAATGTAGCAGTACTTGATTTGTTGGCAGAATAAGTCAGATGATACTGAGGTATACAAAATTATGAAGCAATGAATTGGAGATGAAGCAGAAGTGATTGAAGGAAAAGTTAATGGTGGCCCAGATGAAAGCAGCACAGAGGGGAGTTCAAAGTCAACTGTTTGTAGGCAAATGTTGGTTCCATGCAAGGAGTGTATCAGCAGGAAACAACAATGATGCAAGGAAGAAATGGGTTTCCTCATCAGGGAGGAGGATGTGGGGTTCCGATTGATCTGAGTACTGGAATTGATGTAGCTACTTGGAAGAAGATGAATCTGTGTCATTATTGCAGTAAGTTGGCCATTGGAAGCAGAAATATAATCTTAATTCCCAAAATTCAGGATTTACAGAACCTCAGAATCATAATTCTGCACAGTCACAGACTTCTGGAGGGGGCGTGGATAAGGATCAGTTTTGTAAAGAACAACCGGCCCTTATCATGGAAAGCCCTGTGAACAATGCACAGGTCTTTAAAATGAATGCGCTGCTTGATAGGGAGCCAGTGAAGTATTGAAAAAGCCGGCTTCGCAAGATAGATGTCTAGGAAGATCAGTAAGAAGCCTGACTGCTGCATTCTGCACTGTCTGCAACTTCTTTATCACATAGACCGGGGAACTGAGAAACAGAGAGTTCCCGTAGTCAAGGCGGGAAAGAATCAGGGTTTGAACAAGGATTCTTCTGGCCGTGGAGGGTAGAAGGTTAAAGATCTTCCTAAGGACTCTTAAGAGGCCAAAATATGTAGAAGAGACTTTGTTAGCTTGAAAATCCATAGTCAAGCGAGAATCCAACCAGAAGCCAAGGATTTTTACCTAAGCTTTGGGAGGAGGAAGATTGTTAAAAGCTTCTGAGTACGATGAGAGGGGGGAGGCTGGGGAACCATTACCTAAGACAATAACTTCAGATTTTCCATCATTAAATTTAAGTTTAGATTGAATCATCCAGTCTCCAATGTCCTTCATACAGTAAGAAAGATTGGCCATGGATGAGTCCCCAGAGCTAGATAGCGATACCACAAGCTGGGTATCGTCGGCATAGGTGACCAAGGAAAAGTTATAAGGAGCAATCACTTTAGCCAGTGGGGATAGATAAACATTAAAAAGAGTCGGACTCAGGGAGGAGCCCTGCGGGACTCCACAAGTCAATGGAAAAATCTCAGAGAAAAAGGCTTGATCCAAAACTTGAAAAGATCTTCCTTTAAGAAAGACAGAGAGCCAAGGCAGGGCTGAACCTCCTATCCCTAATTCAAAGAGCCTGCAGCAGAGAAGATTGTGGTCCACTGTATCATAAGCTGCGCTAAGATCAAGTAGAATGATGGCCACGTAAGCCCCTTGATCCAAAAGTTGACGGGCTGACTCAGTCACCGTAAGGAGAGTTGACTCCGTACTATGATGAGCTCTAAAGCCCATTTGAGTACGATGGAGGAGATCATGGCTCTCCAGGTAACTGGTTAATTGATAGTTAACATGTTTCTCCAGGATTTTTGCCGAGATGGGAAGAAGAGCAATAGGTCTATAATTCTCCAGTAAAGAAGGATCCAACTTGGGCTTTTTTAAAAGAGGCTTAATAATGGCGTGCTTGACGGATGGAGGGAGAGAACCTGAAGATAAGGAGTGATTCAGTATTTTTGTGAGAGGAGGGACAATAATATCTGAAACCCGCAAAAGAATGGCTGGGGGAGCGGGGTCAAGGGGAGAGCCCGATTTGATTTTGAGAAGGAAATTGGCTGTTACGGCATCCGTAAGAGGTGCAAAAGCAATCAATGAAATCCCAGAAAAAGCGGAGTCCATAGCTTGATCTTCTAAGGACTCCAGGGGAAGGGAGGAAGAGAACCCAGAATATATCTTGATGACTTTATCATGGAAATAGGATGACAAATGGTTGCTATATTCAATGGAGGCCTCTGTGGGTGGGGCTGGCATGGGGATTATGGTGAGTTCTTTAAAGATCTGAAAAATTTCCTTCTCTGAGCAGGAAGACTTTTCTATTTTAGTGCCATAGTAGGTGGACTGGGCGGCTTTAATATTTTGGTGATAAAGTCTGATGGACTGCCTATAAAATTCTCTGGCAGAGGGGCTGTAGTTCTTTCTCCAGATTCTTTCAAATTTTTTCCATTTCTTTCCCAATTCTAATAAGAAAGGAGGGAACCAGGGTTTAGCCTTATGGGATAGTTTATTTACTCTTGATTTAATAGGCAGAATACAATCCAAAGAGGAGGAAATCCACTCATCAAATGAATCTGCAGAGGCATAGGGCCAAATTAACTATACCAACTCCACCAAGTACTTACCTCAGGGCAGGGGATAGACAGTAAGTAAATACCAAATGTACTACTCCAACTCCTCCAAATACTTACGTGAAGGCAGGTGCTGGACCGTGAGTATGGAGGAAATTTACTATTACAACTCCACCAAGTACTAACCTTAGAGAAGGTGCTGGGCAGTAAGTAGGGTGAAATTTAATATAC
This sequence comes from Pleurodeles waltl, assembly GCF_031143425.1. Classification (NCBI taxonomy): domain Eukaryota; kingdom Metazoa; phylum Chordata; class Amphibia; order Caudata; family Salamandridae; genus Pleurodeles; species Pleurodeles waltl. Next base: position 1,679,490,209 of record NC_090444.1, on the reverse strand, counting down.
CACCTCCACAGAGTACTTACCCCAGGGCAGGTGATAGACAGTCACTAAATGCCATTTTTACTTTTCCAACTCCACTGAATACTTACATGAGAGCAGGTGCTGGACAGTGAGTATAGAGGAAATGTACTATTACAACTCCACCAAGTACTTACCTCAGGGCAGATGATTGATAGTATCTAGGGGAAAATTACTAAACGAACTCCAGCAGGAAGTTACGTCAGGGCAGGTGGTGGACAGTGATTAAAGACAAAATTACTATTTCAACTCCACCAGGTACTTCCCTCAGGGCAGGTAATGAAGATTGTCTAAGGGCAAAATTACTATTCCAACTCCACCGGATACTTACATTAGGGTCGGTGCTGGACAGTGTTCAGTGGCAAATTTACTATACCAACTCCACCAAGTACTTACCTTGGAGCAGGTGCTGGACCAAATTAACTATACCAACTCCACTGAGTATTTTCCTCACTGCAGGAGATACAGAGTAAGTAAATATCAAATGTTCTATTCCAACTCCACCAAATACTTACGTGAGGGAAGGTGCTGGACAGTGAGTATAGAGAAATTTACTATTACAACTAATAGTGGACAGTGATTAAAGATAAAATTACTATTTCAACTGCACGAGGTACTTACCTCAGGGCAGATAATGAAGAGTGTTTAAGGAAAAAATTACTATTCCAACTCCACTGACTACTTAAGTTAGGGTAGGTGCTAGACAGTGTTTAGTGGCAAATTTACTATACCAACTCCACCAAGTAATTACCTTAGAGCAGGTGCTGGATAGTGCTTTAAGGTACTGCCAAATTAACTATACCAACTCCACCGAGAACTTACATCAGGGCAGGAGATAGACAGTAAGTAAATACCAAATGTATCTAAGGGCAAAATTACGCTCCACCAACTGAAGAAAGAGTCGTCAAACGACGTAAATAGAGAAAAACAGTAAAAATAAGAAACTGACTATTTCTCTTCTAGGAAATAATAGAAAAGAGAGAGAAATACCACTGAAAAGGGTTAATAAATGTAAATACATTTTTTAAAAATCTGTAAAAATATGTAAATATTAAGTTATGAATACAAATATTTTTTTGTACATTTTTTAAACTATTTTAAAAACAAAATAAACATTTTTAAAAAATCTGGAAACAGTGGGTTTTTTTTTTAAATATGTTTGCATGCAAATGTTTTTATTATTAGTGCAAAACAATTTTTTAAACTGTAATAGAATTAAAGAAAACAAAATGCAAAATATAATTTCTGTGATTTTTAAATAAAATAAAGTTGAAAAAAGATGTTATCATTTAAAAAATATATATTATTGTAAATATGCATATAAAAAATAATTATAAAACACATAGGGGCTCATTCCGACCTCGGCGGTCTTTTCAATAGACCGCCGAGGGACCGCCATACGGAAGACCGCCAGTGCTGGCGGTCTTCCGCATGGGCCATTCTGACTGTTGGCAGCGCTCCGCCCGTTTCCGGACGAAGAGCCGCCAACAGCCATACTGGCGGCAGGCGGGGAAGTGGAGGTAGCTCCACCTCCACCGCCACGCCAACAGAACACCGCCCAGCGAATCACGACCTGTGATTCGCTGTGGCGGTGTTCTGTTGGCGTGGCGGTGTCGGCGGAGCTGCCCGTTCCCTCCCGGAGGATCACCAGGAACAGGTAAGGTGATCGTCCGCTAGGGAAGGGGGGTGGGGGGGTGTTGTGAGTTGTGTGCGTGCATGGGGGTGTGCGTGTGTGTATATTGAGGGGGCGTGTGAATGCGTGCATGAATGCGGGTGTGTGTGTGTATGTGCATGAATGCGTGCATGAATGCGGGGGGTGTGTGTATGTGCATGAATGCGTGCATGAATGCGGGGGGGTGTGTGTATGTGCATGAATGCGTGCCTGTATGTGTGTATGTGTGTGTATATGTTGGGGATCGGGGTGGGGGACGGGGGGTCCTGCAACCTTTTGGGGGTGGCAGGGGTGGTGGGGGGGGTAGGGAAGGGAGTCGGGGTGGGGGTTGGGGGTGGGGGAGACCCCTATCAGTGCCAGGGAAGGGATTCCCTGGCACTGATAGTGCTTACCGCCATGGATTGCATGGCGGTCCCCAACCGCATGAAATCCATGGCGGTAAGCCGGGGTCAGGCGGGTTGGAATACCGTCGGTGGTATGTGACGACCGCCGGGCTGGAGACCCAAGTCTCCAGCCCGGCGGTCTTTACCGCCGTGGCGGTCGGAACGGTGAAGCAGCGGCTGACCATGGCGGTAACCGCCATGGTCAGAATACATGAAAAAAGACCGCCAGCCTGTTGGCGGTCTTACCGCCGCTTCACCGCCGACCGCCAGGGTCAGAATGACCCCCATAATACTTACACATATATATATTACCAAAAAAACCTATTATTTTCAAATTAATAAAAACAAAATTGATAAGTATTCAGAATAATCAATGAAAATATAATGTAGAAATTAGACTAGCAATATAAGAAACATATTTTTAAATTAATAAACATTTTACATATTAACCATAAATATATGAGTCTCCAAAATATGTTTACCGTAAATATTTAAATATTATATTAATACATAACTATTTCAGATTAAAAAGAAATAACCAAACATTTTTACGGAGGAATCCAAAATAAATAAAAAGAAAAAAAATTGTTCACAGGTTTTAAATTTAATACTTGAGTATTAATACACTCCCCACCCATTACCCCAGCATCCCATATATCCCACCCTTTTTTCCGGTGCATCTTTATTTAAAAAAAAAAACTCAGCTGTTTAAATTAATACCTGAGTATAAATACACTTCCCCACCCATAACCCCTGCATCCCACATCCCGCCCTTTATTCTGCTGCATGTTGTTTTGAAAAAAATAACAACAGTAAAATACTCTAGTGTTTAAATTAATACCTGAGTACTAATGCACTTCCCCACCCATAACCCCTGCATACCAAATATCCTGCCCTTTATTCTGCTGCATGTTTTGAAAAAAAAGTAACAACAGGAAACTACTCTAGTGCTTAAATAAATACCTGAGTATAAATACACTTCCCCACCCATAACCCCTGCATACCAAATATCCTGCCCCTTAGTCCGCTGCATGATTAAAAAAAATAACAACAAAATTACTCAAGTGTTCAAATTAATACCTTAGTATTAATACACTTCCCCACCCATAACCCCTGCATCCTATACCCCTGCATCCCATCCCATCGGGTTCCGCTCCTTAACCTGATACATATTAATACACTTCCCCAACCATAACCCCTGTATCCCATATATCCCCCCCTTATTCCGCTACATTTTAGTAAGATCTTCAATATTTTAAAACCTATAAAAAAACGTTAACTCATCCCTCCCCCCCAAAAAACTAGTAATAATATTGCTCCCAGAAAAACATATATATATATTCGTAACAAATAAAATGCATCCGTTTAAAAAAAAATACAAAATATACTCACCCATTAAAATTAAGACCTGATTATTAATAGACTTCTCCACCCATAACCCCATCATTCCATCTATCCCGCACATTATTGTGCTGCATGTTTGTAAAAAAAAAATACAAAAAATACGCAGCTTTAAAATTAATTCCTGAGTATTAACACATAACCCCTGCATCCCATATACCCCACTATTTATTCAGCTCCATTTTTAAATAATCTTCTAAATTTTAAAAACTAGGAAAAATATGTGCACCCCTCAAAAAATAATACCCCTAGTAATAATACTGCTGCCACAAACAACAAAATATTACCCCTCAATCCCTAACATCCCATCCATACAAGAAAGTGCAAATAAAGGAATATACATATATATCTCTATATATATATATACATATATATATATATATATGTATATATATATATAGATAGATAGATAGATAGATAGATAGATAGATAGATAGATAGATATAGGTAGATGTATACATTTATATATACAGAAATATATATATTTGAATAATTATATATAATTCAAAACAAGTAATAATTTATTTAAAAACTTAAAATCTAAACAACAAATAAACCATAACAAAAAACGTACCTTAGAATTTGCTGTTCATGCAATCGTTGTTGAGGCAAAATCGTTCTTTAGACAGTAGTTGTTCTGTACTTCGTGGTAGAGACTTATTAGTTGTTTAGGAGTCATTGTTCAGGCAGGTCATTGTTCACACCTCGTTGTTCAAGGTGTTTCCCACCTCCTCGCCAGACAAAGTAAGTCAGGCATCCGACAGGGAGGGGGTGAGATGGTGGTGCATGTGTGTGTGTATGCGCGTGTGTATACGTGTGTGTATGCATGTTTTTATGTGTGTTTGTTGGACTTTTTGCCTTACGCAGGGTCATCCCCAGTCTTTTTGCCTCCTTCCTCCTGGTTTTTCTGACCTCTCGCTGTTGGCTCTAGGACTCTGAGCACTTCATCACTGCTGACCAGTGCTAAAGTGCAGGTGCTCTCCCATCTAAAGTTGGTATGATTGGCTTATACCTAATTGGCATATTTAATTTACCTATAAGTCTCTTGTACAGTGGTATCTCTACACCCAGGGCCTGTAAATTAAATACTACTAGTGGGCCTGCAGCGCTGCTTGCACCACCCACTGAAGTAGACTTTTAAACCTGTCTCAGGCCTGCTAGCGCAGGGCCTGTGTGCACAGTTTTCTGCCACAGGGACCTGGCATCTAAACTTACTTGCCAGGCCCAGAACTCCCCTTTTACTACATGTAAGTCACCCCGAAGGTACGCCCTAGCTAGCCTTATGGGCAGGGTGCCATGTATGTAGAAAGGCAGGACATGTGCCATATTGCATGGCCTGTCCTGGTAGTGACAAACAGCCTAACTTGGTGTCTCACTGACTGCTGTGAGTGCTGCCTTCTCATAGGATTGCATTAGAAATGCCCTGCCTTTTGTGTAAAGGGTATTGTCTGATTTATGAGGGGTAGCGTAGGCGTGTTTGGTATGGTTGTGATGGTGATAATAAATACTGCTTACTGGTGTGGGTGTATTTTTTATTACTACCACAGATATGCCACTTCTAGAAAGTGCGCATTTATCTGTGCTTATGACTCTGGTGTTTTGCAGCTTGACTCCAATCCACGTCTGGGCAGAGTGACAGTTGGGGCTTTGTGCATACTTTTCAGACAGCCTGTACACAGGGAGGGTGGAGGTGTCACAGAGGTGTATCTGCATACCGAATAGTCTTCCTGGGCTGAGAGAAGGGAGAGGCGGGGCACACCTACCTTTGTAAAGGCTGTGCCCTGGCCTCACACAATAGGGTCGTTAACCCCCCCACTGATGTTTGGAGCCTGTGCTGAAAGGAGAGAGGCGGCACTCCCAGAACCAGTTGTAACTGGCTGGAACCTCCTCTCCCTACCATTGTAAAACACTGTAAGAACTGACTATAAGTACAGGGGAATTTTCCCCACAATTTGAACATTCTTGGAACTTGAAACTGGATACAGAACACTGATGAATGGACTCACCAGGAAACCGCCTTGGACTGCTGCTTCTGTGCTGACCTGTGACCTGCCTGGTCACTAGGAGGAACTGCCACCATCTGCACCCCTTGTGCTGGCCTGTAGCTGGGCCCACCAGCCCTGTACCTTTTCCTTGCTTTATTGTTCCCAGGGGCTGGGTGCTGAGGCCCCTGACCTCTGCCACGATCTCCACAGCTTTGCCTGAAGCGCTTAGAAAAAGCGCTCTGTCTCAAAATAGCTGGAAAAGATCACTGCCGCAGCCCGGGCTTTAGATTGCTCTAGCGCTTTGGGAAGTGCTTTATTTCTGAACCCCGAGAACACCACCGCAGCCCGGGAGCCTCAAAGTGCCCTCGCGCTCTCCACGGCGCCTCTTCTTGTTGGCATCACCGCCGCAGCCTGGGCAGAGCATTTGCTTTTGAGCGCGAGGATCGCGCTGACTCTAGTGCCTCCGGGGCACTTCCCAAGATGGAGAAAGGAGCTAGCACGCTCCTATTGTGCCCCCGGGTGACGTGCGCTTTTCGGAGTGCCCCCGGGGCACACCTGGTCTTCAAATCTCCGCGCTGCCTCCCTCGAGGACGAGGGAAGGCAGAACAGCGGCTCGCGCACTGGACCGGGTGCGGCCGCTTTCGGAAGTGGGTGTAGTGCCTCAAGGGAGGCCCCTGCTTCCTTCACTACTTTGGTGGCCCTTCGAGGACAAGGGCGGCTGCCTCCCTGCAAGCAGGACGCGGGGGAGGAGGGGGGTTCCCCTTCCCCCGGTCACTGCGCTAGGGGCGCGAACGCCCCTACGGCTCTAATCTTTGGCCCTAAAGATCACGAGTCCCCAGGAGGGACCCAACAAGGATCGGAGAGGGTGTGTGCTGCCCCTCTCCCTTTACAGTATCACGAGGCCCCCGTTTTGCGCAGGGAGCGCCGAGGGCCCCCTTGTTTCTGTTCCTCAGGCACTGGAGGTGCCTCTATCATCTACCAGGTACTTTTAAAAGGACCAATATAATTTTAATCAAAGTTCTTTCTAAAGACTTCGCTAATTGTGATATATTGCCTACCTGTTCTATGATGCTTTTACATATATGTGCAAATGTTCCTTTTATGGGCATGACTTGCTAGTATGTTTCCCTAACTTGCCATAGATTTTCTAATGTTCCTACTATGGGCATTTTATTATATTCTTATGACAAGTGTTCTAATGTGATAACGTGTTTCCTGACTACTGCTTATGTTGCAGAATACTGAGTAACCTGTGTGTTATTTATGACTACTGCCAATTTGCAGAGTAACTAATGTGTAATGTTCTGACAACTGCTAAGGTAGCAGGATAGTACTGTTATGTGAGTTTGGTCTGATAATTGCCTAGTGTACAATACAGTATATTTTCATATAATCTGGTGTTGTGTTTCTTTTGTGGTGGGGATATTGCGTCACATGTGTGTGTGTGTGTTGTGCAAACGCTTTACACATTGCCTCTGGGTTAAGCCTGACTGCTCGTGCCAAGCTACCAAGGGGGTGAGCAGGGGTTATCTTGGACGTGTAACTCCCTTGCTCTGACTAGAGTGGGTAAGTTCTGCCTGGCTGAGGTGCATACCCTAGCCAACCAGAAACCCCATTTCTAACAGTGTTTATATGCATGTGTATATGCATGTGTGTAGGCATGTTTGTATGCTTGTGTGTGTGAATGTATGTGTGTATGTATGGTTGAATGCATGTATGACTGTTGAAGTCAGTGTGTGTAGGAATGTTGAAGTGAGTGTGTGTATAAATGTTGAAGTGAGTGTGTGCATAAATGTTGAGGTGAGTGCCTCTATGGATGCTTGTGAGTGTATGCATGTATGGATGTTTGTGAGTGTATGCGTGTATGGATGCTTGTGAGTGGATTTGTTTATGTCAGTGTTGGTGAATGATTTCATGCGGGATGCATGAATGAGTGTATGCAGGGTGCGTGAATGAGTCTATGCAGGCTGCAAGTGGATGTCTGTGTGCGTGTATGCAGGGTGGGAGTTGGGGAGGGGGCGCTGGACTAGAAGTATGGGTGGGAGTGCTACACTAGAAGGGGGCCCTGTACAAGAAGGGGGTGGAAAGGTGCTGTTCTAGTTGGGGGGTGGCGGGTTCTAGCATGGAGGAGGGTGGAGGGGTATTGGGCTTGCAGGGGGATTGGGAGAATCATCTGCCAGTGACAGGAAAGACATTTCCTGTCACTGGTTGCCTTCCTGCCAGGGTTTTCATGGCGGTGCTACTGCCGCAGAAACCCTGGTGGAAAGCTAGCTCCAAATACCGCTAACGGTCTTTATTGGACGGCCGGGTCAGAGATGCCAACCCGCTAGACTCATTATGTGGTGGCCTTCACTGCCAGCCCATCAGAAGACCACCAGGGTCACAATGAGGGCCAAAGTCTTAAAATTGTTGTGTTCAGTATTGCAGGTAGAGCAGAGACAACATTGCGGCTATCGTTTGGAGGTGCCCTGCATTGTGGAACAAATGAATGGGACTCTGAAATCCTGATTAGCTTAAGTGAGTGTTTCAACATCTTTGAAATGGCCTGATGCTTTTCCTTTTGTGTTGATGAGTCTTCGCAGCATTCCTGATCTGAGGACAGGATTGTCCCCCCATGAAATAATCATGGGCAGAGCAATGAGATTGCCAGCTGCGCCAGCGAATGCATTTGTGAACATATACAGATGATTTGATTCATGACTATTGCAAAGGATTCACTGACTTCGCATGTTCTGTGACTCATCAGGTCAGAGCAGCAACAGCCCCATGGCATTAGAAGCAATGCAAAGACCTCAGTCCTGCTGATTGGGTCTTGGTGAAAAAACATGTGAGAAAGTCATGCTTGTAACCTCCTTGGCGTGGGCTGTTCTGAGTTATTCTGGTGACCACGACAGCTGTTAAACGTTGTGGTCTCTCCAACTGGATTCAGGCTTACCATACTTGCAGAGTTGGGTGCCCCCTTGATGATGTGACAGCACCTCTCCAAAAAGCACTAGTTGTTGCTGAGAGAAAGAGGAAGCAGGTCAGACAAGCTGTTGGGATCCGAGCGAAGTCTAAAAGGGCACCTGTTGAGTCTGAGCAAGTCTGGATGAGTCAACAGTCAAAACTGAGACAAGAGAACCTCGTCTTATCTTGGTCAATGAGTCTGATTCAAACCCTGACAAGGGACCTAGTGTTGTGAGAATGCGAGTGGGATTTAGAAACTGCTGGTCAAGAAGGCAAGAGAGGGACTGAGTTTGCCCTAAGGACGTGTACCTCAAACTATTCAGGAGGAGACTGAAGATTCTGGCTTGAGGGACAGAGAGGATGAAGGACCTGCACTAAGAGTAAGAGTGCCCTGTCGAAGGAACTCCTTATCAGAATGGACATGGTTTGCTGTCAGTGGCAGAGAGAATGAAAATTCTTTGGGATATTGCTCCAGATACATCTGAATTTTCTCAAGTTCGACTATGAGTTTCCTTTATTCTTGAATCGACGAAGACATTTCATGTTTGGTGTGATTATTAGTGAATGTGAATTATGCATATATTGGAGACATTTGTTTTTACTTTTATAGGGAAGAAAGAAGCGTACCAAGACATAGTTAAAGGAGTGTAGGGTTGCCGTTTAGAAAAACTCAGACTAAGGTTAAGGAAGTCTCACAAAGAATTTGTAAATAAATCCAAGCATTATGTTTATTGGTCTTTGTTTTGCTGTTTGCACTGTTGGAACCTGACAGAGAAGACTCTGCTGCTGCTATATTCCACCGAACATCTTCTTTTGGAGAAGTCATGGAAACTAATCAACCCAATAGATGTAGATACATATTGATAGGCACATTAATAGTTGTCTTTCTAGTACTAATTGTTTTTCTTATAGGGTCATACCCAGCCAAAGAACAACAGTGTGTTAAGTGTAGAAAAACTGTCCTAGATCAGAAGAAAGATTCCATGAACACACTTATTTCCAGAATAAAGGTTCGGAAATAATACCTAATATTGCCAATGATTTAGGGTCGCTGTACACAATTGTTGGTAAACATGTATGAAAAGAGATATTTGTGAACATAGGTGATTTGTTAGAAACAACTGATATTCAATCAAGTACGTTCACAGAGGGTGAGGGGCAATTGTAATATCACGGTTAAGAATTGTTGCTTTAGAGTTAAAGTGATGGAAGACCATAGGAAAACTGTACATAGCAGAAAAGGGATCATCAGTACTAGGGCAGATTAGCAAAAGGTTGTTAGATTTAATTTTGAATACTAATAGTACTGAATGCATCTTGTTGCTGGGTGAAACCAGGGATACAACCAATAAAATTCTGCAGGAGTTTCCCCGAATTATATTCTGAAATATTGGAAAATTAAAGGGATTTGCTCACCCTCTTGTTTTGAAGTCTATTACTATTTGCATGGCACAGAAAGGTAGTAACACTCACATGATTGTCAGAGATAAAGTTGAAGTAGAACTCATACGATATTTACATGCTGAGATCATTGCACTGCTTGGGTCACTAGAAAGGATTGGTTCACTGGTCATAGCCAAACAAACATTCAAGTAGATAAATCTCTCCCTTCTAGATTAATGGATTTTTACAGTGATTAAAGGGCATAGTTGGTTTCCTATTGTTGATTTATGAACTGATTATCAACAAATACCTTTAGAGTGGAAGAGGAAAGATGTGAACATGCTCATTACACCAATGGGGCATTTTTATTTTGGTGCTAAGTCACCTCAAGGTTTTGATCCAAAATCGAAAAGTATAATTACTACTGACCCTCGCAACAAGAGCCTGGAAAATGTACTAAACCAAACTGACAGTAGTGGAAGGGAGAGTAGGTATTATATTTGCATCACTCTCACTTGGTTATTGAATGGAGGCTTTCGCTTGTATGGGGGCTGTTAAATAATTCTGACCATTTGTATGGGGAACAGGGTTCACAGGAAGGAGTGGTCATAAAGCTCTAAGTAAAATGTTAACTATTGATAGCTCAGTTAAAGCATCCTCTCAAATTTGAAGACTTTCTATGGTATAACAGGTCTACCATTTATTATAAAGTATGCTCCTAGGGTTTATAACAGAATTGCGGATGGTTTAAATAGATTGCCATTGCCTCTCAAAGAAATCACCAAGGAAGAATGGAAAAAGTACCAGGTAGCATGGTTGGAAAAATGTATTGAAAGCTTTTGAAAAGGATGAAAGCGAAGAAGTTTGTAAAGAAAATATAATCTTACAGAAAGCTAACTGTTTTTAAAAGGTTGGCCGGAAAAAGTGGTTTGGAAAATGAGATCCGAGTTGTAGGAATATTTGGATTTTGTGAAGGAATGTTTGAAAACCCAACAGACAGCATGGAAATGAGAGTTGTAAGGTTATGTCATGCAGGACATTTGGGAACAGCTAAAGGGAAAAAGAGAAGCAAAAGTATGCATTGGTGGCCAGGAAGAGTGGATGAATGGTTAGATACTGTGTTGAATGTAACAGTACAGACAGAATCATTGTTATTGTTGGTCCACCATTTGCCATGTTAAATGCCCTGCTGTGTTGCTGCAGTCTGGATGTAGACCTTGTAGGTTCCATTCAGGAAGAGAGAGGGGAATATAAGCATTCTGTGCTGTTAGTTGATTTTTTGTTTAATTAACTGAAGTTAAAATTATAAATAAACAATCTGATGCTGGACCTGTGTTATGAGGGAGAGGTTGTTAGAAAATATAATTCCAACAACACTGTATAGTTTAGGTCAGATATTGTTTGGTCATTTCTTTTTGTGGGATGATATTTTTCATCAAGTTACCTCTGTATGCCCTGCCAGAAACAAAGCAGTTGAATGGTTTAATCATATAACACTGGTGGTCATTAAACTAGCAAGTAAAGTCACAGGAATAGGGAAGTTGACTCTGATGAGCTATAGCCCAATTGTGTTAACAGACAGAGTGGTTTACAGAAGTGAGCAGCAACAATGAAAGGTCAATTCATATGTAAGCATGCCTATGATGAAAAAGACAGTGGTAGGGAACTTACTCTCATTAAGGAAACAGAGCTGAGGAAAACATGCAAATCTCAAAAAGTGGACAGATAGTTTATGAGACCATTCGAAGCTATGGAGATCCTCCAGGAAAGGGTGAGTAGGACAAACATGTGAAATTACACCTAGATGCAAGGGTCAATTGACCACATGAGTAAATGTACAAGTGTCAATTTACTTTTGTGAATAGGCCCCAAAATATTATCAGCTTTTTTATGTTTTAGTTCTTGATCAAGGAAGCAATTAGGACAAGACATGTCACCTATTCATGGGAACTCACAGCTGTCTTAGGTATCTCCGAGACCAATGAAGATCAGTGTTTTTGTAGTTCCTATTTGCCTCATGAATATAGATATAAATATCTAACAAAAGGATGATTGAGTGATTGACTAACACCATTTATAAACCCTACACTATTAAAAGGTTACTTGTCATGTTACTAGGAATATAGCCTGTACTCCTAATACAAGGAAGACTTCAAAACGTTGCCCAGGTATGGATGATGCAGTTATTGGAATGTATTTTTTCCTTCACTGGGAGCCAGTAAAGGTGCATTCTTCCTGCTGTAATAGCATCCTTTCTGGAGTCCCAGAAAGGCCTAGACTGTGAAACTCTGGCCCTTTGCAATCTATGTATTTGATAGATAGAGAAGGCAACGCATACTACTGTACAATAATTCAGCTGTGAGCTGATCTCACCACAAATACCTAATGTGATGGGTGAAAAACCTTGGTTTATTCAGTTTGTGGGAGCAGCTGCTGACCACAGTGCTGATTTTATTGATAAGGGTGCAATAAAAGGGGCATAGTCATGCAGAGCATGGAGTAAGCAGAACCAGAGTTGTTAAGTTTTAAAGTTTCTATGGAAAATAGCACCCAAAAGCACAAAGCTCCAAGTGCAGTTATCTGACTGTGCCGGACAAGGACAAAGACCCTCATTATGAGCCCCGAAGGGCTGGCGTTGAATACTGCCACATAATGAGTCTGGCAGGTTGGCCTTTGCCAACCCGCCACATCCCTGCCTGTACCGCCAGGGCAGTCGGACCTGTGGGCTGAAGATCAGCATCTCCGACCTGGCGATCAATGAAGACCGTCAGCGGTATTTGGAGCTGGCTTTCCACCAGGGTTTCCGCGGTGGTAGCACTGCCATAAAAACCCTGGTGAAAAGGCTACCAGTGACAGGAAATGTCTTTCCTGTCACTGGCAGACGACTCACCAACCCCCCAACAAGCCCAATACCCCCTACCCCCTCTACCAGAACATCACCCCTCCCCCATACTCCACTTCTCTACCAGAACAGCACTCCCTCCCCAAGCTCCCACCCCTCTGCTAGCACAGCACCCCCACCCCAACCTTTTAGTGCAGCGCCCCCACATGTATGCACACAGATACCCACACACACTCTGCATATACTCATTCATGCACCTTGCATACACAGATACGCCTACACTGACATACATGCATTCACTCACAAGCATCCATACACGCATACACTCACAAACATCCATACACGCATACGCTCACCTCAACATTCATACATGCACTCACCTCAACATTCATACATGCACTCACCTCAACATTCATAGACGCATTCAACCACACATACACACATAAATACATGCATTCACTACACTCATACACACACACACTCATGCACACTGATATGTACACATGCAGACAACACCTACTCACACACACACACAACACCCCCCACCCTTCCACCCTCTTCCCATCTCAGATGATCGACTTACCTTGTCTGGTGAGAAGGTCATCCGGTGGGGAACGGGTGCTTCCACCGCCTGCAGGGTTCCGCCATCAGGATACCGCCAGAACATATTACAGGCTGTAATACGGCTGGTGGAGTACTTTGGCGGGGCGCAGCTGGTGGTTGAACCGCCATGCACCTCTGACCACCAGCACAACTACTGGAGGATTTCTGCCCAAAATGTGCAGAAATCCTTCAGTAATCATGTTCTGGTGGGCGGAAGACCACCAGCAGTGGTGGTCTTCTGGTGCCCACAGCTTTGGCCGTCTTGGTAAAAGACCACCAAAATCAAAATGAGGGCCAAAGCCACTAGTTCAGGCTGACTGTGATGGAGTGTGGGCTGGGTACAGGACTGAGTTGGCCAACTGGAAAGGGGTACCTGATTGTACTTAGGGGTGAGATCCTGAGTTGCACTACTTTTCAATGTGTCACAGTGCCTCAGTCCTGATTAAACCACCTATCGGGAGCTGAGAGGTGCTGCAACACTTGATTCTGTGTCAAGTTGCACTGCACTGTGTCAGTTCCGATGGGGCCACCGATCAGGAGCTGAAAGGTGTTGCAGTGTGAGGTACCTGCGTCGAGGTCCTGTGTCAGTTTTGAGGGAAGCCTCAGTTGGACAAGGAGGAGTACACTCCGATGCCAGCCCAGGGTCCAGAACCTGAGGGACACCTCTTGGGGATCAGAGCTGCTACCAGCCTAGTTCAGCAGCAGGGCACAGACAGGACCAGTTAGTTCTGGTCAGCTGGGCATATGCAGGACAGGTGTATGAAGCTTGTGTACCTGTAGCTCACACAGGAGACCAGCCAGCTGGCCTTTGGAGTCACTCTGGCAGTCCTGGGTTCAAGAGAACAGTCCTAGTCTTCCTACCTCAGGCAGCAGGACAGTCCTTCCAGCAGGAGGGCAGTAGAGCAGTTCTGTTTCTGCATCTTCCAGAGGTCCACAAGTGATTTGATGAGCAGCTCTGGAGGTCCGATATTTATTCTTAGTGCCATCCTTTAAAGCAGGAGGATTCCCTACACCACTCCTACATCTAGTTCCGATAAGGTCTTCACTTCCCCTATCAAGATTTGAAGAAATCTGAGGTGACGAAAGACAGGAGAGGCCTAGTGTCTGATTTCCTTGTGTGTGCAGGAGGAAAAACCCTTTGAAATGCGAGGGGGGCAGGTCAAAACTCTGCCCTCAGCCATTCTGGCAGGATGACCCATCCTGCCCACTCCTAGTCACCTTTGTGTTACTGTCTGGGAGAAATACTCACACCCTAACAGCAGAGCCCTTCATAGTCATGTGATCCAGAACAGTAGCAGACAGCACAAATGGGTAAGACGTGAAAATGGCAACTCTACAAAAGTGGCATTTTCAGAATTGTAACTCAAATTCCAACTTTACCATTAAAGTTGATTTTAAATTGCAAAATATTTGCGTGTAAACACCAAATTCCTATCTGCTTCCAACTTTACGTTATCACATTTCAAATGTTAACGATAAACCAGTGTTATCCTATTGGAGAGATAAGCCTTGCAATAGTATAAAACAGCTTTGGGAGTTGACACGTTTTTCCAGGGCTCTACCAAAGAACAAGTTACACTGGAACGGCACAGAATGTCACAGACAGATGAACCAGACACTAGGCCTGCCCCCTTTCTTGGTACCTCTGGCCAGTTTTGCTCCAAACCCAGTAGGAAGGGAGCCGCCACAGTACTGGTTTGGAGTGACCACAAGGGAGGTTTTGCCATTATCAGAGCCACACCTATGGGTGGGCACAGGGAGCTCTGCACCGGGGAAAAAGGGTTCTGCCATAAAGGATTGTCCCAAAATGCAGTATAAAAGAGTTTGGACAGGGGTGGAGGGATTAAGTGGTATTCTAGGATTGGCCAGGAGTGTCTGGCATCCAGCACTTTCCACCCTACTCATAAACCCCTGCACAAGGACACACAGAGAGCGAGACCCTGGACCTCGATGGAAACACCACCTGAATCATGGAGAGCTGGACGGAGAAGCCACCTGATTCCGCTGAAGGACTAAGGTATTTACCTACAGCTGACAAGAGAACTGGATGGGTCTCTCCAGTGCCAGTGGCTCTGGCCACTCATGGTCTCCCGAAAACCATCTGGGGGTAGACTTAGACTCCACTGCCCCTCAAGTGCCCTGCAAGATGGCCTGCGGAGAGTTAACCAGAGATGAAGGCTAGTGCATGGAGTCAGTACAACCAGCTCCTCGTAAAATGTGCCCATAGAAGCTGGTTAAAAATGTCCCAGGAGCAAAACCAGCCAAAGATCATTAAAATCAGCCCAGTAAGGCCAGAGTTATGTCATGTGGAACATTTCTACCTTGATCTTTTCAGAAACGAAAAAACAAGAGCACAGGGCTCTGGCATATGTTTGAAAACATTTCCCCAGAGATGGACAAACCCCAGGGAGTTGACAGAAATCTAATTAAATGGGAAGAGGTTCTGAGAGTCCCCCTTCCCAGGTTCTCTATCAGTGCCAAGGACCCCATCTCGTGGGACCAGCTATGACTATGGAGTCCAGGGGAAATGCTCCCCTGAGAGAAGGGAAATCTTACTGCTCAGAGGGCAGGAGGCACCCTGCAACCCACCCTGGTCATGGGGGTCAGTGGCCTGGGTTGAGAAGAATGCTCATGCTCTCCCCACCTGCAGCAGAACAGATTGGGTGGTAGAGACTGTATAGATAACTTCACTGGCTCCTGCGCAACACAGGAGCATTATGCGGCAAGCCAGCTGGGGCATTGGGCATTTGGGGCTCTGCCCTCAGCTAACATGTTAAAGCTGGCCTTGGGGTGTCCTAAGTTGGAGCAGGTACCCTCAATAAAAGTAAGACAAAGAAAGAAAACCATACAGCATGAACCTGCACAGTGGGCTAGCCCCCTAATAAAACATGATTTGTTTTCCCCCAAGGGTTGTCTCATAATGCCCTTCAAGGGCATATTTGCATAGGTTTTTTTTTCCTTGTGGTGCCCCAAGGAGGGGCTAAGGCATCGCAATTGACCAAATTAAATGTTGTGTCAATATTTTTGGTAAAGAAGTAAACAAAGTGATAGAAACTAAATAAGGTTTATTTTCAGGAAACTTCCAAATGATAGCAATGCAGTGGCCCTGACTAAAACCCTCTGGAAGTCAAAATCTAGTGATCCATGGTGTGGAAGGCTGCCAATAGATCAAAGAGAATCAAGACTGGTGAAAGGCTTTAGTTTGTGAAACAGTGTAGCTCATCCAAAGCTTTGACCATTATTGGCTTGATAGTGCAGCCATAATGAAACAAGCTTCCATGATGTTCAGCAAGTGTTTATTTTTTCCATGTTCTGATAATTGAAAACACTGCGGGCATATTTATACTCCGTTTGCGCCGGAATTGCGTCGTTTTTTTTGACGCAATTTCGACGCAAAACTAACTCCATATTTATACTTTGGCGTTAGACGAGTCTAGCGCCAAAGTCCATGGAGTTTGCGTCATTTTTTAGCGTGGACACCTACTTTGCGTTAATGAGATGCAAGGTAGGCATTCACGTCTAAAAAATCGACTCCGAGGCATGTGCGTCGGATTTATACTCCCGGGCAAAATTCACGGCCGGGAGTGGGCGGGTCAAAAAAAATGACGTACAGCCGCTTTTGCACCGTTTTTTAGCGCCTGCAAAAGGCAGGCGTTAAGGGACCTGTGGGCTCTGAAGGAGCCCAGAGGTGCCCTCCCATGCCCCCAGGGACACCCCCTGTCACCCTTGCCCACCCCAGGAGGACACCCAAGGCTGGAGGGACTCATCCCAGGGACATTAAGGTAAGTTCAGGTAAGTGTTTTTTTTGGGGTTTTTTTGTGGCATAGGGGGGCCTGATTTGTGCCCCCCTACATGCCACTATGCCCAATGACCAAGGGGGCATGACTCCTGTCTTTGCTACGACAGGAGTCATTTCTATGGGGGTTGGGAGTGAAAAAAAATTGCGCAAATCGGGTTGAGGCAAAAAAATTGCCTCAACCTGACTTGCCCCATTTCTTGACGCCCAAGCCCCATATCCCCCTACGCCGGCGCTGCCTGGTGTACGTCGTTTTTTTCCACGCACACCAGGCAGCGCCGGCGGCTAACGCCGGCTAACGTCATTGATTAAATACGGCGCCCGCATGGCGCTTCAGAATGTCGTAAGCCGGCGCTAATTTTTGGGACGCAAAGCTGCGTTAGCGCAGTTTTGCGTCAAAAAGTATAAATATGGCCCTGCATTTTCAAGAATTGTATATATATATATATATATATATATATACAGGGTATGAGAATAGTGATGGTAATTCTTTTAATGGTTTCTTTAACATGGGGATTACTTGCCCAGATTATCATTTACTCACCTTAGGGCCAGATAAACTTGGCATATGTATTAAAGGTCTTACCGGAGAGGTGTATAAAATATTTTAGTGACATTTTGCTGGTTGAATATCAGCATGGGACTGTAAAAGCAAGCCACAAACTGTAATTATCAAAATATTGATAGTAAGTTCAATACATGCAGTAAAATTACTCCCTCCCAAATCACTGCCTCAGCTTTCCCAACAAAAAAAGGATATGCCTCCGTCCCACTCCACATTTTGAAAGTTTGGAAATCAGAGAAAACACAGGTGCAGAATGTTCAGATGGCTTAGAAAATAACACATTTTTCCTTTTTCAATAAGAAAGAAACCCACAAGAACAATAAGAACAAAAGAGAGATCAATTCAACATCAAAAAATAAAACAAATAACTACATTAACCAATACTTGTGTTATTAGGAAATAAGCATGACTTCAGTAACAAATGTAATCTTCCAAATAAGTCAGCTTTCTCAACACTATTTTGGTTCTCCTATCTTTGAATACAAATGAAACATCAAAGGCCATGTTTCCAAGAAAGTGGCACATCACTAGTAATGTGCCACTTTTCTTGCAGCTCCCTTGTGTCCCTTAACGCCACCATAGTAGCACTGTCTATATTGTGATTTTTTTTTACGCTATTGTAACACTATACTGGATTAGCGTAAAACAAAATATGGTAATCCAGCATAGTGTTGAGAGGCCCACTGAAAACAATGGGAGCCTCATTTTATAAAAATGAGGATAGAAATGGCACAATGGAATCTTGTAGATTCCACTGCACCATTTTAGCGACCCTCTAACGAGGGAATGCCCCCTTTGCAGAAATCATGCATATATTAAGCATGATGTGGTGGAAAGGGTTTACAAGGTGGAATAAGCCTAGTTTGCGCCACCTTGTGTGTTGGAAGGTGGGTCATTAGTTGTGTGGCCTGGACAAGTAATGAGTCTGCACACGACCGCCACTGGGAACCAAACACCCCATTGTAGCGCTTGACTCTCATAGGGTAGCGTTGCAGAGCAGTCCAAGGTTTACTCAAGGGAGGTGGTGTGGGCTAGTAATCCCCATTCACGAGCACCCAAGCATGACTCTCAATAAATGATTGTCCAGTCTGTGCTTTTTTTTTGATAAAGTAAAAGGACATTTATTACTCACACACACTACTCAATACTATGCAACAATCTACAAATATACACAAAGTGATGGAATCACTCTGGGAAAACATTGTGTAATTTTGCATGTCTCCTCCAAGGGAGGATATAATCCAACAACCCACATGGCAAAACAATCTCCGGTGTCCCCTTTACAACATTTGAACATTTGACAGTAATGTGAAATGAAAACACCTACAATTGCAATTAAATACATCTATCTTGCCAAGAGGTGGTTGTCAGTGTCATTATTCAAATTTGTATCATCAGGGAACATATAAAACCATCATCATGCAATTTAACCATTAGGATTACATTTAGATTATTTTTGGATTACTTTCAAATTACTCTTAATCAACCACCAAATAACAGTTCAATACATTGGGTAATACCAGCCTACACTTCTACTAGGCACAGTGCCACAACAAAAGCTCACATAAGCTTGAGCTCCAACCACAGGTTGGAACCCTTGGGGGATTGGCCTTCTTTTGTCCCACCATACCTAGGGTGTGGACACAAACAGCGTTGGGGGGAGGCTGCACTGCTCCTGCAGCTCCCCCCTGTCCCTGGGCATGAATTTGGTGGTGGCCCCATCTTCCTGGGACCACCACAAGCCTGTTTAGGGGACCATCCCCCGGTTCTAGCCCCGCAAAGCATGCTGGGGCGGCTGCATATTGAATTAGCGGCTCTCCCGCTGTGCCGGGGAGAGCCGCTTTGCTGCCCAAGGCCGATGCTGGTATCCTGGGGGGTGCCGGTCCCACCCGGGAACCCCCGCACAATGTAAAGTCTCCCTGGACTTGGAGGGCGTCGCAGGGAGCCCACCCCTGGCCGTGTGCTGCCACAGGAGCCAGCCTTCTCTCTACTGTCTGCCCGCTCCAGCGGGCAGACGTATGGAGGCTCGCGGCCGGACAGGCTGCTTGGGGGAGTGCAACAGCACTCCCCCCTTTCTCCCTGCAGCTTTGGGGCCCCTGGAAGGGGTCCAGGGCCCCTCCTTATCTCCTTGGGGAGTGCAACGGCGCTCCCCAATGCCACCATCTTCTTGGGGCCTCAGGATGGGGTATGGGGCCCCTACTGGGGATCTTTATGGGGGGCACGATAGCGCCCCCGACTTGACTTCTGATGGAGGCCCCAGGATGGGGTCTGGGCCCCCCCGGCTAACCTTCACGGGGAGCGTGACGGTGCTCTCTGGCTTCTACTTCGCCACCGGCTCCTTCACAGCCGGTGGCCCTCTGGTGTGGGTGCACGACAGCGCCCCCCCCACTCCTCATTCTTCACGGGGCCCCCGCCTCAAATCTTCAGGGGGAGCGAGACGGCGCTCTCCGACTTTACTTCAGCCGCAGGGGGCCCTGGGATGAGGTCCGGGTCCCTACCCACGCACAGCAGGAGTGGTGCGTGACGGCACCCCCCCATCGACTCAAATCAGACCCTTCCTTGTCCAGAGAGGGAGTCTGATGGCACTCCCCTCGCTCCTCTTTCTCCTGGGGCAGCCCCCGGTCCCTGGCCCACCCCGGGGGCACAGTCTCAATCAGCTGCGGAGCCCCACACGCTTTGCAGCTGCTTCTCCATAGATCAAATGTTGCCATCCTTTTTCCTGGGATATCTCAGGCCCCCAAGGGGCGTTTTTCATCATTCTTGTGTCATTTCGCTCCTGGTGTCAAGCCCTTGCCACCAGGAGCACTCTCCTCAGGCCTCCTGGCCCCGAAGGGGCCCAGATCATAGGGAGCCAGTCCCACTGACTCCCTGCGCCAGTCTTTTCTCTGGGTTCCTTCTTTTCCTTCTGGGCAGCGTGTTCTCCTTGCACTAGCCCAGTCCTTCCCCCAACCAGTCCTCTGGGGGGTAGGGGGGGCAGCTTGCCTCGCCCTGGCATTCGCCTCGCTGGCCTGGAATCCTTCAGGGGCAGAGTCCCTGCCCCAAGGGCAGTCAGGCGGTTCTTCCTTCGAGTTATCCATGATGCCCGTCTGCAGTCCCAGTGTCCAGCAGTGAAACACAGCCAAGAGAGAGAGCTCCACCCTGTGCAGGACCTTTTAAGTGGGGGTGGAAATGTCCAGCAGATCTGCACCTCTGGCCTATCCAGATGTGCCAAATCACTTCCTTGCCCCCATCCCCTCCTTCTTGCACAGTCTTCTGCAAAAGCTCAAAATGGCATCCTTCAGGAGTTAGTTGCCACATGTGCTCTGAAAGTCTCAGCCCCTCCTCACTGACATTCCTCGCAGGGCCTCTCCAGCCTGCTCCTGGCACGGGATGACAGCTGGCTGATTAATGCCAGGCCCTGCTCAAGCAACTGGACAGAGCAGTAATTGGCCCTAATCCTGAGCTGAGTCAGAGAAAGATGACATCCATGGATGACCCGTAGGTTGTACAACTATGCTCTTGTAACCTACTGCATCATTCTTTTCTTACAGGTTACAGTGTACTTTGATGTGAAACTGGTCTCGGTGGACCCCAGAGAACTGGAGTTGCACACTAGGCCCTTCTTTCCCATTGACATTTAATGAAGTATCCCCACAGTGCAAATACCTTAAGCACACTGACATTGGCATTTAACTGACTGTCCCAACAGTGAAAAGACAGTAAGCACACTGACTCTCCCTCACATGTGTACACCCCTCTCAGGAGACCTACTCCAGCTCACCACCCACTCTGCATAGTTCCTCCTGCACCAGGCTTACCTAAGTCCAGTTCTTGGGCTGTGCACACCAGGAATCCTCCTCCCACAGTCCTCACATGGGTGCACATCCATGTGCACACATGATCACATGTAACCCTCCCGAGGCCTCCTGCCCTTGCTGTGCCACAGTAGCCTTTCCTTAGCACGGCGGCACCAGAGGTAAACACACGCAGTCCATTTTACCATGAGTTTACTGAGTGTGAGTCCCCGCAGAGGTGGCTCCCTCACAGTAAAAATTAAAAAACCAGGTGGCCAAAAAGCAAAAAATCAGAGCAGACCTGATGGTCGGAACCGTCCTCTAACATTGTGAATATGGCGCTATGGTAGAGGTCAGTTAGCATCACATTTGCAGCAACATTTTTGCCGCCAATATGGCACTAAAGGGGCGCAAGGGCCTTGTAAATCTGGCCCGAAGTGCGTGATCATCTCCAACCCCCACCTATTTGCATCACTACCATCCAAATTTGGAGAAATCTGCAACACACCCTTGCTTTAAGAAGACGGACCCTCCCTCCACCGGATTAGTGAGGAACAGCTTCCTCTAAAACATCTAACATTGAAAGGATATATTTTACCACTTCCTAGATTAGAGTACAAATTGCTGCTACTTTTGTAGTGACCTAGATGGCAGGCCACACCATTTACATATTCATCCTTAAAATAACTTTTAAGTGCTCCACTCACCACACACTGTCTGCTCTACCACAATAAGTTCTGCAACAAACCTGATCTCATGCAAGCACTGGTCACTCAAGTAGTTCTTAAAAGCTTGGAAGCAGTTTTACTCACATCAAAAGGTTTACAAATTCTAACAAAATTTTCCACTTCAAAGTCACAAACATTAATTTGATGAATTCAGTTATTTACATGACCTTGAAATTTAACCAAACTATTTTTGTTCATCTGCATATCCACTACTCGTTATTTACCACACCACTCCTAAATATACTCAGGAACAAGTTTAGAAAACAGAACTTTCGGACCTGAATGTCTAAACAGACTGACAACCCTAGTAGAATGAGGAGTAATATGATAACTTCAAAAGATGTTCTTTGATGCCTCCTTCACATTCATTCCATTCCAGAAACAGAAGCTAAGTATGCAGTTTCACTTACTAGTCTGTTCCCTTTTTCCACCATGACATTGTTTTGTAGACACAGAGATAGAAAAAGGACTCCTATTTTCCCCGCAAGGAGAAACACAGTAAGGGGGAAGATGGAAGTCAGGCAGGTGAAGAAAGGTAGAAGGATAGGATCAAGAGGAGGCGAGGGCGAGAGATGGGAGGAGATGAGAAAGGATGCTGCTGGACACAGCAGAAAGATCAAGTAGTAATTATTGGGAAACCGAGGAGACAGCCACAGAGCCAGGGGAGATATCAGAAGGCAGTGGGGAAGCGAGACAGATGCTGGGCAGCTGGCAAACACCCACTGAGAGAGACACAGACCTATAGGCGGGCAAAGCACTGAAGAAGGTCTTCAGGAGGCCAATCCTTGAGCTGCAGGACCCCCAAGGGTCAGCAGGACCAGTGAGGTGCCAAGCTCTAAACACACTCACAGATGAGCATATCTCGATCAGTTCAGTTGCCGGATACAGGAATGAAGAGGACACTCATGGTGTAAGGTTGGAGGAAGGGGGACACCTTAAATATTATTAAGCAAGAAATATATTTGAGTTCTCTGGAAAGAGATGGATCTTAGGGAGCATTAATCATTTGTCCTGTTAGTAAAATGCTTGTTTAAATCCACAGAGGAAAGCTTAAGTTGAAAATCATTTGTATGTTGTCCTTTGATTAGTTCAGCACTCTTAAGCTGAGATAAGGGGAACACTCTTGGTCTTACAAGAAGTACAAAGAAAGGCTAAAAAAATAAAGGAGAAAAAGGTAGAGAAGACAAAGAAAGAAATGAAAAAAAGATAAAGAGAGCAGAACATCAGGAAACTAAACAGAAATTAGATCAAATACTTTCCTCTAACTTCTGTCTGTTCTGTTTGAGCCACCCAGACCTCTAGGGGAAAGCTCAGCAAAGAGGAAGATGACAGAAAGAAACCAGTATATGAAAAGAAAAAGACTTTGGTGGTCATTATGACATTGGCGGACAGGTGACTGCCACGCCGGCAAATGGCGGTAGTACAGTTGCCAGGGTGGCAGTAATGACCACCAAATTATGAGCATGGCGGTGATCCCTTCCATAGACAGCCAATGTATCACCTCAACCGCCAGTGTGGTATGACCACTGACCACAGCGGTAGCCATCTGCAGGCTGTTTCAGAAGACAAGGACCGCCCACCTTATTATGACATAGAAGACCGCCAGGATTTCTGGGGTGTTAGCTCCACCACCAAAAGCCTGGCAGAAATACATCATGTAGAAGGAAGTGAAGTCATCGGCCTCCAAGGAACCATAACTGGAAGTCTTCCCGATGCTGTACCACTCGATAGCAGTCCAGGAACACTAACGCCGACGAAGACAATGATGGTGAGTATAGCCACATAGCACACGAGGGAGGGAGGGGAGAGTGACACACACATGCACAACACACACCATACACACACCACACACCTAGAACTAACTGGACAGTAAATCAACAGCAACAGAACCCAGGAGCAAAGAAAGCTAGGACACAAACCTCTGGTCCAACCACTGTAATCATGTTGGAGAACGAGTGTATAACTTAAATAAATAATTGAGAACGTATGTACAAGCAGGGCCATTGGCCATTCCAAAGTACACAAGTGCCACAGGGCACCGTCCAAGGCCCAACTTGACTCCTGACAACATTGGCACTCCACTGGGCTGAGGCATCATTGAGATGGTATGCAGGCACCTCAGGGGGCAGGGGGTTTGGGGAGGGTTTCTTCTTGTGAGGGGGGCCTTGGGCTTGGGTTTGGGAGGGGGCGGGTCCTTGCCCTTCTGGGTAGGAGGCAGAGGAGTGGCCTTGGGACAGGTGGCTAGAGTGCCACTTTTGTTCCCCTTAGTGGCAGGGGAACTCTTAGGGGGAGGAGCAGGAGTCGAATGGGAGCTGAGGGACTGGGTCTTGGGTGGCAATGTTCCTCTTACAGGCAGAACCAGGGTGTGGGGGAGGGAAGAGGTCAAGGCAGGGAAGGAAAAGCTTCTAAAAACCAATGGGACAGGTGAGGGAGGAGGAATGGGAGTGGAGGTAGAGGGAGTGGTTGTTGGTGGAGGAGGTATGTAGGACTTGGGTGCATGGACAGTGTGCGTGTGTGAGGTGGATGGCTGTTGGGTGCCTGAGTGGGAGTGTTTCTGTGACTTTGGAGGGGGGCAGGCATGGTGGGGGAGGACAAACAGGACGTGTGGATGTATGTTGAGGTTGTGTCTGCAAGTGAGGTGGGTGTGCTGCATGAGGTGGTGATGGTGGTAGAAGTGATTGCACATGTGGTGTGTGGGGTGCATGTCTGCAGCTCTGCTGTTGTGGTGACTGTGGGCAAGTCTGTACAGGTGGCAGGATCTGGGACTGTTGATGCAGTGCATACAGGTGTGAGTGCTGATGTAACTGTGAGGGAGGAGGGGAGGCAGTGGCTATTGTTGTGTGTGCATCTGTGTGTTGGCTGTGTGTGCTTGTGGGCTGAAGTGTCCTATCTGTTGTTTTGGGTCCATGCTTGCCAAAATGTGTGCGTGTGATGGCTTGGGGGAGAGGAGACAGTGACTGGGAACAGGTAGTTGAAGAGGGGACGGAAGAAACAGGGACACTGGCTGCTGTCAGAGAGGAGGCCAGACCCTGAAACGGTCTCTGTGGGGCCGCCAAGCCACCGTGAAGGCCCACCAGATAGGCATTGCATTGCTGCATCTGGGATGCCAGCCCCTGGATGGCATTCACTATAGTTGACTGCCCTACAGAGATGGATCTCAGGAGGTCAATAGCGTCCACACTGAGGGCAGCAGGGCTGACTGGGGCAGGGCCTGAGGAGCCTGGGGCGAAGGAGACGCCCACCCAACTAGGTGAGTGGGCAAATGGGTGGGGGGCTACTGGGAGGGTGGTGCTGGTATAGTGGTTGGTGGAAGACAACGTGCTGGGGTGGTCCCAGAGGGGTCCACCACCACCAGGGAGCTTCCATTGGAGGAAGAATCTGAGTCAGTTGTATCAGCTCCAGTCTCCCTCGTGGTGCTCCCCTCGCCCTCTGTCCCACTTGCCCCCTCAGCGTCGGTGGACTCTGCCTCCTGGGCCCTGTGGGCTGCAGCTCCCTCACTCACCGGTGCCCCTGCTCCTTCACCAGATGATGCTAATGAACACATGGACAGGATGACAAAAGTAGAGGGGGAGAATGAAAGGGAGCACAGGGTGAATCACAGCACAACCAGCGCAGATGGCATACACATCACAATCACTCCCTGAGATTAACAGTACACAGGATAGACCACATTGACAAACCATTGCCTAGGCACTACAGCAGGAAGGAACCCAAACACTACCATCTGCACACCTACTGGGACCAACTAAGCCCTGTCTGACATGGCATGCTATCTACCTAGCAATACCAAAATATAGATCCCACCCTATATATCTAAGCAGGACCATGCAGAAATGGCCAAACCAGCATATTGGGCCATCCACTAAATAGAACCTTGCACCCCAATCCCATGCCAGGCAACAAAAAAGTGAATACTACACACACTATTCTCACCCCCTTATGGCTGCTGTGCTCCCCTCAAGCACCCATCCAACTCAGGACTGGCCACTGGTCAGTATGCAGGATATTATGGGTGTCAGGGTCCGACGGGCACCCCTCCCTTATTGGGAGGGTGTCCCCAGCTGGGCCTCCGCGGACTTCAGGGCCCAGTGTCTCCTGTCCTACCACTGTTTCCTACAAGTGAGTGCTCTGTCGGCTATGGACCACCCTGGCCTGCACGTCCTTGTCAATGGCATGCTATAACCCCATCTCCTGATGGGCGCTGACCTGCAGAGGAAACACAGACAGAGGGACACCATGAACCAGACAATTCACCCTGTCAAACACATTGCTCACATAACGCATTTGACCCTAATCAAGCACACACATGTCCTGTACCTCTGCATTCACATTGCCTGCAGCTATACCCCCTAAATGACAACTGCCCATACATGGGTAGAACCCCATTCACAAGCCTCTCCAGCTCCTCCAACGTAAGGGCTGCCCTGTAGCACGGGCTTTGGCAGGTTCCAGACATAGGTCACAGCAGCACATGCATTGGAGATGTCATTCAGTGAAAAGTTAGGAATCAAGTGAAGGGGTAGTAAGAAAATTTTGGTCACGTCCACAGTGGTGTACACCGTCACCACCGGCATTGATCATCATTGGTTCCTGTACTCCATTGAGCCCCATATTAGCCAATGAGGAAGTGCACAGTGGTGTAGACCACCGTCCACCTTGACACCTAACGTAGACCACCGTCCGCCTTGACACCTAACGCGGGCGGAGTGAGGTCACTTCCACCTGTCCCTGCATACAGAAGAGGCAGTTGTCATTTCCTACTGTTAGTACTCATGTTTGGAATTTATATGTGCGTCATTGGTGTCCAGTGTACACACCTAGACAGTTCTAGTTCATACATACATACATGCTATGTGTACTATGATGTTGTGTGTCCATAGGTCCTGTAGTCACACCTATTTTTGGCCCAATTAGATACCAACTACTACGGAGGAATAGGAGGAGGAGGAGGCAAGCATCCATGTACAGACCCCTTGTGGACTTGGCTATACTAGAGGACCAGCACATCATACTCACCTATCATCTGGACAGGGCTACAATTGCAGAGCTGTATGCACAATTGGAGCCTGATCTGCTACCTGCTATCCGTTGCACCACAGTAATTCCCCCTCCTGTGCAGGTGCTATCAGTGCTCCATTTTCTGGCAACTGGTTCTTTCCAAGTGGCCGTGGGCTTGGCTGCAGGGATGTCACAGCCAATGTTCTCATTAGTGCTGGCAAGGGTTTTGTCTGCCATGATCAAACACATATGCAGCTACATCGCATTCACCAAGAGAGAAGATTTCCCCACTGTAAAGGCTGGATTCTGCGCAATGGGACACATACCACATGTGATTGGGGCCACTGACGGGACCCACATTGCCTCAGTCCCGCCCAAGGCATATGAACAGGTGTACAGGAATAGGAAGAGTTTCCACTCTCTCAATGTCCAAATGGTGTGCCTTGCTGACCAGTACATGTCCCACGTCACTATCAAGTATACAGAATCTGTGCATGATGCCTATGTCTTGAGGAATAGCAGCAGTCCACAGGTGATGGCACAAACACAGAGGCACAGAGTGTGGCTTATAGGTGAGCTTGAGTCCCCACCCAATATATGTCAGTGTATGGGTACTGGAGTCATACCCCATGTCATTGTGCATGGCTAATGTGTGTCCTTCACGTCTTCCAGGTGACTCCGGCTACTCAAATCTGTCCTGGCTGTTGACCCCTGTTAGGAATCTGAGGACAGGGGCTGAAATTCGGTACAACAATGGTCATGGCTGTACCAGGAGGATTGTGGAATGCACTTGTGGTCTCCTGAAAGCCAGGTTCAGGTGCCTCAATTTGACAGGTGGATCCCTTTGCTACTCCTCAGAGAAAGTCTGCAAGATTGTGGTGGTCTGCTGCATGCTGCACAATTTGGCCCTCAGACGCCATGTGCCCTATGTGCATGAGGAGGGAGGTGGCAATGCACATGTGGCAGCAGTGGACAGTGAGAACAGTGAAGAGGAAGAGGAGGAGGATGTGGACAACAGGACATATATTATTCAGCAATACTTCCAATGACACTCAGGTAAGACTGTTGATCTATACATGTCTCCATTTTAGTAAAGTGCTGTGTGGCTGTAGTGTTGCGCCAGTCACTACCTTTGCACCACAATTGACAGTCACCTATGCCTTCCCTTATTGCAGATTTTGGCGTGGTTACAACAGTGTACTGATGTCATCACTATTGACTGCTGAGACACATTTGTTGAATGGACTAACATATAAAAGGAAATTTTCACAGGATAATGCAGTTCAATGCAGTTCAATTCATTGCACATTTCTATCTGTTAAAGCACTATTACTCAAGGTGTGTTCAGGGGTGTTTATTTGAATAACAACAAAATCATTAGAAAGTGCAATTGAGTGGGGTGATGGTTGGGAACAGCCCAGTGTAGTTGGCCAGTCTGTTTATAGAACAGGTCCAATGTCCAAGGGGCCATAGGAAGAGGAGCAATGGCAGCACAAAGTGAACAAGTTGACACAGTGGAACACAATGGGAACATTCTTGAGGGGCTTATTTTCTGGCGATGGTTTGGTCTCTGGTGACTGTCTGGGTCAAATGGAACATTTGCGGGGTGGTTCACCTTTTGCAGGGGGAGGGATGCTGGTGGCCTGTGAGTCCTGTGGCAGGGCCTCCTGTCCACTAGCTGCAGCAGATATGGAGGGCTGGTCAGTACAATGGCTAGTGGAGGGGGCCAGCTGGTGTGCTGTGTACTCCTGCATGATGTTCGCCATGTTACACAGCACCCCTGCAATGGAGGCAATGGTGGTATCCAAGGCCTACAATTGTTGCATGAGCTCCTGGTTGTGTTCACCCTGCAGCCACTGGTTTTCCTGCATGATGTTTAACACCTGACCCATCCTGTCCAGGGACTGTTGGTATGCCCCCAGGACATCTGTGAGTGCCTCCTGGGCAGTCAGTTCTCTGCACCTTTCCTCCCCCTGGCACACAGCTGTCCTCCACTGTTGCTGCCCTCCTTTACCTGTGTCCTCAGAATGGTGTGACTACTCCCACTGACACCAGGACCTTCATCATCTTGCCTGTGTGGTGTCGACCGGGTCCCTGTATAGGTGGGCACACTACTGTTTGACGTGTCGGGGGACAGAGGTTTTGAGTAATTGGCTGACTAATGTGGTGTTTGAGTCTGAGGGGGGGCTGTGGTGTACTAGCTGTGGGATGTGGTAGCTGACTGACCAATGGTCCCAGAAGGGCCAGGGAGTTCATCCAGATCAAGACCTCCAGAGTTACTATCATCACTGAGGGGAACTTCTGGTGGGGGTCTGGGTTGTCGTGGCACTTCCTCGCGCTGACATTGGCTGGGGCACCTGTGGCAATGTGAGTGATTTGTTAGGGTAGATGTCTGTCCCATATTGCACATTTCTACCTTTCCCAATTGTTGGAAATGGCCCTTTTGCAGGGTTATCCCCAGACTTTTTGCCTTCCTCCTCTTTTTCTGACCTCATTTTTGCTGGTTTATTAGACTCTGCTCACTTTACCACTGCTAACCAGTGTAAAAAGTGCATATGCTCTCTCCCTTCAAACATAGTAACATTGGATCATACCCAACTGGATTATTTAATTTACTATAAGTCCCTAGTACTGTGCACTATATGTGCCCAGGGCCTGTGGATTAAATGCTACTAGTGGGCCTGCAGCACTGGTTGTGCCACCCACTTAAGTAGCCCCTTAACCTTGTCTCAGGCCTGCATTGCAAGGCCTGTGTGTGCAGTTTCACTGCCAATTCGACTTGGCATTTAAAAGTACTTGCCAAGCCTAAAAGCTCCCCTTTTTCTACATATAAAACACCCCTAAGGTATGCCCTAGGTAACCCATAGGGCAGGGTGCTGTATAGGCAAAAGGGAGGACATGTACCTATGTAGTTTACATGTCATGGTAGTGTAAAACTCTCAAATTCGTTTGTACACTGCTGTGGGGCCTGCTCCCTTCATAGGCTAACATTGGGGCTGTCCTCATATATTGTTTGAGTGGTAGCTGCTGATCTGAAAGGAGTAGGAAAGTCATATCTACTATGGCCAGAATGGTGATATAAAATCCTGCTGACTGGTGAAGTTGGATTTAATATTACTATTTTAGAAATATCACTTTTAGAAAGTGAGCATTTCTCTGCACTTAAATCTTTCTGTCCCTTACAATGTTGGCGGTGCTTCAGCCAAAACAGCCCTGGCGGTCTTGGACCGCCAGGATTGTAATGAGGGCCAGAGTTCCTTTCACCCTCAGTGTCTACCACTTTAACTACATATTGTATATCATCTTGAGGATGTATATTGAAAGGTCAAGAAATAATGCTAAAAAAATATACAAAACTAATGATGTGAAAAGCGTGTTAAATACAAAAATGAAGTGGGCAATCATACTTAAACGTGCTAGGCCTGAAACACTGAGACACAGTCATATTATAGTTAACAAAACTAAAGGAATTATAGAATCATCACAAGGTTAGATCTTGACCTTTTGAAAGATTTGCTTTTAACAATGGATAGTTATTGTGCAAAATATTTTTCTTCTTGTTTCTAAAGATGTTTCTTCTTCTAAAAAAAACCAGTGTCTGCTAATGACTAAATTTGTTATTTAGAAAGATAGATATGAAGGTTCACACACTGGGATGTGGTCTTGAATGGGAGGATGAATCATGAGAAACTAGACAAAATAGTTACATGATAAGACATAGTTGCAGCCTTGGAAGTTGCTCTCTGAGTTGTATTGTGTTCCTGTGGGAAGACACTGAGGTCCTCATTACAACCTTGGCTGTCGGTGATAAAGCGGCAGTAACAAAAATGGAATTATGACCACAGCGGAAACCACTCAGACAGACAGCCACTTTAACACACCGACTGCCGCGGCGGTAGCAACAAGCACCACGGTGGTAACCGCCAACAGCCAGGAGGAAGACAATGTGCAGCCACTGCAGATTTTCCGGGGTGGTACCAACAACATCAAAAGCATGGCGGAAACAGAGCACAGAATTCAAAGGGCTCACCTCTGGAGACACAGGGCACAACCACGACGCCATGGAGCCTGAGTTACACATATTTCCCATGCTCGTCTACCTTTTCCTACATTACGAACACCAACGTTGGTGTAGATGACCACGGTGAGTACTGCTGCCTAGCACACAAGGGAGGGGGAGGAAAAAGAGAGTGACACACATACGCAACAGGCAATAGCCCCACCACCAACACCATACACACAATCAGATGCCGTAACATTACATATCCACCCCATACCCTTTAGGAATAATGCAAGCACAAAATGATTGGAAGAAAGTGAGTGTAATACGATTAAAGAACATGAATTAGTGCATTCAATTACAATTGTATATACAGATTTACAAATGGAGGGACACTGCCCATTCCTCAATGTCTGTGGGCCACATGGCCACAACACATAGGCCAAGGCCCCACCTCACTCCTGCAACAACACTGAGAGAACACAGCAGGGGCATCAGGTTGAAAATACACAGGCACCTCATGGGAAGGGGAATAGGGGGGCACCTCAGCTGGAAGATGGTACAACACCACTGGTCCAGGAGGGGGCTACATGCCCACTGCTTGGTCCTGGGGATTGCAAGGACCCAGTCTCTCAAGTGGGCGGTTTGCCCAGTGCTTGGTCCTGGGGAGTGCAAAGCCACACTCTCAAGTGGGGGGTTTGCCCACTGCTTGGTCCTGGGGAGTGCAAGGCCACAGTCTCTCAAGTTGGTGGTTTGCCCACTGTGTGGTCCTGGGGAGTGCAAAGCCACAGTCTCTCAAGTGGGTGGTTTACCCACTGCTTGGTCCTGGGGAGTGCAAGGCCACAGTCTCTCAAGTGGGTGGTTTGCCCACTGCTTGGTCCTGGGGAGTGCAAAGCCACAGTCTTTCAAATGGGTGGTTTGCCCACTGCTTGGTCTTGGGGAGTGCAAAGCCACAGTCTCTCTAGTGGGTGGTTTGCCCACTGCTTGGTCTCGGGGAGTGCAAAGTCTCAGTCTCTCTAGTGGATGGCTTCTCCACTGGTTCTGGAGGGGGCATTGTGCCCAGTGTGCTTCATCCTGGGAAGGATGGGGTGAGTGGATGGCTTCTCCACTGGTTCCGGAGGGGGCATTGTGCACTGTGTGCTTCATCCTGAGAAGGATGCAGTGAGTGGATGGCTTTTCCACTGTTTCTGGAGGGGGCATTGTGCCCTGTGATGTAGATATTGGGGAGTGCAAGGTCACAGTCTCTCACCTGCGTGTCAGACCCACTGGATTTGTAGGGGTCAGGATGCACAACAGCCCATGGAGGCAGGACTACACAGTGTCTGCCAGTGGTGATGGCTGCTCAATGGTGGCAGTGGTGGTGCTGGTGTTGGTGCTGGCAGTGGTGGGGGGAGGCTCCAGCCCATTCCCTGCAGCCTCGGACGGCTGCCCACTGGGGCTGCTGCTGCTGGCAGTGGTGCTGACAGTGGTGGGGGGAGGGTCCAGCCCATCCCCTTTAGCATCGGACGGCTGCCCACTGGGGCTGCTGCTGCTGGCAGTGGTGCTGGTGGCAGTGCTGGTGGCGGTGCTGGTAGCGTTGTTGGTAGCAGTGCTGGCAGTGGTGGGGGGAGGCTCCAGCCCATCCCCTGCAGCCTCAGATGGTTGCCCACAGGGGCTGCTGCTGCTGGCAGTGGTGCTGGTGACAGTGCTGGTGGCGGTGCTGGTGGTGGTGCTGGTGGAGGTGCTGGCAGTGGTGGGCGGATGCTCCAGCCCATCGCTTGCAGTCTTGGAGTGCTGAACCACCATGGTTGGTGGTGGGGCTCCAAATGAGTTGCAGGACCAGGCCTCCTAACCTTCCTGCCGGCTGGTGCTGGCCCCTTGCCCTTCCTGTTAGCACCCAGGGATTACCCCTTGCCCTTCCCTGTAGCAGCTGGGGGTGCCTCCTTGCCCTTCCCTTTAACAGCTGGGGGTGCCTCCTTGCCCTTCCTAGTCACAGCTGGTGGTGCCTCCTTGACCTTCCTTGATGCACCTGGTGCAGGCACCCTGTCAGTGTTGCTGCCTGGTGCCTGGGATCCTCTCCCACCTGCAGTAGCTGTCGACACTACTGTGCCCCTGGACTGGGAGGCTGAGGTGCTTGCCTGGGTTTTCTTCACCCTGGCCTGATGTAAAGTACTGGGGGAGGAGGGGTAGGGAAGAGGTCAATGATGGAGAGGAAAAGCTTCTTAGGGACATTGGGGCGGGAACTGGGTGAAGGTTTGGGAGTGGAGGAAGAGGAAGTAGTTGTAGGAGGCATCTGCTGTGTTGAGTGCTGGTGCATGGGCTGGATGCTGTTGTGAGGTGGATGGCTGTTGGGTGTCTGAGTGCTTGTGTTTGTGTACCTTGGGAGGAGGGGGTACAGACACAGTCGGAGAGGACACATGGGACGTGTGCATGGAAGTGGGGGTGGTGACTGCCAGGGCTGGGCGTGTACTGATAGGCGTGATGGTGGTAGTGGATGAGGATGTGGTAAATGCAGGTGTGAGTCTAGACGCTACTGGGAGGGAGGTGGACGAGGAGGAGGAGGGTGAAACAGTGGACGCAGTGGATGTTGGTATGTCTGCATCTGGATGGTGTTTGTGTGAGTGCCTGTGTGATATGTGTGGTGCTTATGTTTGCCTGAACCACTTGTGTGCGTTGTATTGGGTGCATGCTGGTCTGCCTGTGTGCTGAGATAGGTTGGGGTTGAGGGGAAGAGGATTGGGCAGAGGAGATTGGAGGGGGGAGGCTAGAAACAGGGATAATGTCTGCCATCAGGGAGGAGGCCAGAGCCTGGATGGAACTATGTTGGGCCGCCATGCCCGAGTGAATGCACTCCAGGAATGCATTTGTTTGTTGCAAATGGGCTGCCAGCTGTGGCTGTACCCGGATAATTTCCTCCACCATGACCCTTAGCTCCTCCTCAGAGAACCTGGGGTGTTGTTGTGGTGCCATGGGTGTATTGTGAGTGGTGTGGGTGAGGGTATGTGGGGTGCTGTGTTGGGGTGTGTGATGTAGGGTGCGTGGATGGTGCACAGGTGATGGTGGTGTGTGTCTGTGATCTTGCTATCTCTCTTATGGCACTTGTTTTAAATGGTAAATGGTTGTGGGTAATGTGGGTGGGTGTTTTATAGTGGTGTGTGGTGTGTGTGTATATGGTCAGGTGTGTAGTTTGAATTGTCCAATGTGGTGTAGTTTTGTCAAGTTGTGGGTATTTTGAGCGCGGCGGTATGTACCGCCAATGGTTTAGCGCCATTGAATGTCCGCCGTGGTGATTCGTGGGTCATAATAATGTAGGGATAGTTCTGTTGGCGTAACGGTGTGGGTTTTGCTACCGCCATTTTATCACTGACCTTTGGGCTGGCGGACTTGTGTGTGTGGCTGTAAAGTGACGGATTGCTATGTGTGGGTCATAATATGGGTGGCGGTAATCTGCTGTGTCGGCTGTATGTTGGCGGCAGACAGCATAGCAGTAAGTGGGATTTATCACCAATGTCATAATGAGGGCCTGAGTGAATGCGTTCCGATGTTCACGTCGGAAGCTGACTGGACAACTGAAGGAATAAGAAACAAGTTCCAACACAGATTTTGTGTGTCTATAATAGTTTGTGTTCCTAGAGTGAATTAATTCACACTCTCCTTACTTCTTTCCATGCTCTTGGTAGCACACTACTCAGAGACTCTATTGAGCTTCTTGAATCTCTCTTCTTGATAAGTTCTGATTTGACTAAATCTTTAATTACTGAGCTGACCTTTGAAGCTGAAGCCTTATATTTTATTCCCGATTTCTCTTGAATCAGAACTCTTTATATGTTTCTGAAACTGACACCATTTCCTTCCCATGTTTAGAATAGAGATTATTTCCTTTATTGAACATGCTTATTACATTTTATTGTAATTTATTGAATACTTGTTTGATAATCGATTTCTAACTAAAATTGTAATGGCTGAAATTATGTAATGATTTTAATAAAGATGAACTACTAAAAATATTTAAATAATACAAACTTTAAAACTCATACTAAACTCTCTTTATTGACTGAAATAGCAATCAGGAATTGTTCTGATAGTCTAATGTGATGTACAGCTCCTGATTAGTCTCCATCAACATTAAATATCCATTGACATGAGTTAAAGGCAGCTGGGGTTTCCCTGATGAGTTGTCTGACCTTTCTGTAATCTGAACTTTAACTGAAAAATCCCTGCTCCAGCAATCTTTTCCATGACCTTAACACCCAAAGGGACATCTGAACAATAAATCAGCTCTATCACTTTCCCCTCCAGACACATGTACAAATTCAAAATTAAACTCCTATATCTGGACAACAATCTAGACAAATTAAGTGAAGACTTCCCCATACGGCTATCTCCAATAATATACTAGTAGAATACCGGTATACCTTTACATGTCATCTAAAAAGTGACAGGTGTACTGCCTCAGAAATGACATAATTAATAACTGAGATACCTCCCTGGACATGACGTAGGTGTAGGTGGGGTCATTTGGGTTATGACATTATCGGAACATATGTTAGTCACGTGACAGGGTTCTGCCACATGGTTAGGGTTATGCACCGGCCCTCAATGAACCAGAGCCCCCATGGAGAGCAGGTGTCCATGATGTACTGTATAGGAGTATGCCCTTTTTATCCATAGAATGCATATAAGGAGCCTGCTAAGCGGCCTATGCCAAACCCAGGAGCCCCATCCTGAAAGAGGTTGCTGTGTCATAATGAAGAAATACAACCACCTCATCAAAAAGGCAGCCTCTGATGGTGGATTGAACAATATCAATAGATATTATCGTAGCCTGACACCATTGGCATTGAAGGAGAATGGGCAACGAGGCATTCCTAAGGATGGGGGTTACTACAATACAGGTTTTCAAGAGGACCTCTGCCATCGGCTTGAACAGCTCAGCCTCAAAGATTTACCTCAGCCTATTTCCCATGATTAATGCCACCAGCAGCAGCAGTGACACCTTGTACATCAAATTAAATGTTGGGAACAATTTCACCCAGACGGAAGATGTTGAAGAATCTATAGCCCAACCTAACCCACCGGTCTATGAAGATGTGGGGTTTCTGGAGGAAACTTCTCCGGACGCTGGCATAGTGCAGCAGCCACGTGTAAACTCTAATGCTGGTTATACACAAATGGACCTATGCGACTCCCAAGATTTAAGAGCCACAAAAATTACGAGGTTAGTAGAAAAACAACAGCAAAAATGCTATAAACACAACGTATATACAGCAATATTTTATATTTAGCTAATAGTTTTTCTTTCTTTCTTTTTTGAACCGTAGAAAGCATCAGTAAAAAGAGCCATGTTAGAAGGGCAGTGGTCAAAGGTTAACAAAGTAAATGTTTACTGCTCATGCTATTCAAAAGAGTCTGAAAGTTTCACAAGCCAAAACAAAGAGCCACATAAGAAATGTGTTTGTATCTATAATAGCGCCAATTTTGAAAAGGAAACGTCAGCGTTCCCTACAATGCCAGATCGATTGTTAAAGGTTGTGAATACCTGTGTCAAACGGGACTATTATAACCTTAGTTGCGGTCATAAAATTAATGATCCACAAAAGGAGGCTCACAAGTGTCTATAAAATTTGTACACATCAAGAACAATCTGCCACATATGTAGCAGGCTAGACCCATACAAGGTATACAAACTGTTAAGGATGGTGTATGGCTGTCCGAGGAAAATAAATATGTCCATCCTGATATGATTAAGGTCTTGTCAACAACACTCAAAGAAATCCGAAACCCGAGTGAACGAGGCTCAAAACTCGAGCGTATGCAAGGATTGTGTGTGTATTTTGATAGAAGAATAATAGAAAGGGTCATAGAAAGACGTATATGCAATATTTACTATAAAAATAGAAGAAACAGGTCTTTAGTGTCATGAAGCCTGTTTTAATAAAATGCTGAGTCTGATGGTAGTGGGTCATCACTGTGTTATTTAACTTTACATGCTTACTTACTTTTAGGACCAGCATCACAATGTCGCTGCGTAAGATACCTGTGAGTTACACCCAGGATACATATATTGCCAGATTGGTATACGTGTGGTGAAAGAAAGAATAGCGGAAATGCACCCTGTAACTCTGTGTTATCTGAAGCTTTGTGAGCCAACCACAGTGATGCAGTGCAACAGTCCTGATTGTATCGCTAAACGGTGTTTCAACATGTGGCTACCTACCAAGGTTGAATACTGGAGCGCGTACAAATGCCATACGCCTGAGTTAAGACTATCGCTGACAACCAGGTTACACAACACCTTTGAGTTTCTGAGCTGAATAATATTTCAGAAAGAAAGGTTTTGTATTATCCTGCCTAGAACTGTACAAACTTTTGAATGCTGTCAGTATCCTGAGGGCACATAGTTATATGATGGGTAAACGGAAAGTTGTGTCCCATAGAGGTAGCCCTGAATAATTAATTAAAGGTCTGGAGAATGGTTCACGGGAGCCGGTTCGCTGCAGTGGTAAAGAAACTCTTAAAAAGAAGGTGACCATGTTAAGGTTTCAAAGTTGAAAGGGATCTTTATGAAGGGTTACCATCAGACTTTTAGCGATGAGATATTCATAGTGGAATTCAGACTATACATCTTTATTATGACATCAGGACACACATTTTAAAAGGCTTTAAAACATGACAGAAGCATGTTAAAAAGTTTAAAGTGTTTATTACAATCAGTTTTTAGTACAAACATTACGCTTATAAATTTACTTAAGTAATAAAGAAGAAAAATCCTTCAATATGTTATCCATTGCAAAACTATACACACAAACATTGGAACATATATACATCAGATCAAAAGTCAGAAAAAAAACCATCAGGCTGTGAGCCACAGGGGCGCTTTGAACAGGATCTTTTTTTTTAGGTTCCACAGACATAGCTGGGGGATAGCCTGGGCGAAAGATGCTGCTGGGGACTCGGGAATGGGGGCTTTCAAACTTTCAAGCATGCATCTGTGGGTGGCATCTCTGACGATCATCAAAGGAATGTAGAGTTCCGTGGAGGCATGTAGAAACTGGTCACAACCTCTAGGAGCGTCCTGGAGAGCTAGTGTTTTGGGGTATGTGAGACGGTTCAGGGTCAGGGGTTAGTAGAGTCAGCTTGTTTTTTTCAGTGTTCCACTGATTGCACTATTGTAAAAAGTTGTGAAGAGTGCTGGAGTAAAGACCTGCTTTGTTGTGAAGATGTAAATCACTACGGTTCAAAATGTCTTTAATCTCAGCATCTAGACATAGCAATTCATTTTTCCGTATATCCCAGGTGTCCCCAGTAGACGGGCCCAACTGTTCCAGCTGCGGGTGCATGACCAAGTGCATCTTTTGGGTGTAATCAATCAGTTCCATGGTAGGAGGCTTGTAATTAACAATATAGCTATGACCAACAATGAACCTATCAAACCACCCGACTTCTAAACCAGTTTCTTCTTAGAAATGAGGGGCGACCTTTTATTACTAAGGTTCTTGATAAGGTGATGCTTCTTCTTCAACACACAGAACTGGCTCTCTAATATAGGGATATCACCTTCTAGGGTATTTAGGGCGATTTCTGAAATGGCAGCCACTAAGTCGTCTGAAGCCGTTCACAGGATAATCTTTATTTGCTGAGGGTTAGCTGTGACTAGAATATTTAGGAGGGCTAAATTACGGCATGGACACACAGACACCTTATACTATACGGTTTCAAATGTAAAGGTTACAATAGTCTTTTTAACTATTCTTTTTATAGGTTCTGGGTCTGGTTTTAAGTGTGTAAGCGACTGAGAGATTGGGTGGGAAAATACCAACATGTAGTCTGTAGTCTTCTGGAGTATTGGGGTTTAAGTCTACCAGTAAGTAGCCGTGGGTTTTCGTGGTAATCTCGTTAAAGGCTTACAAGAAAAACAGTGTGTTTCCGGAGTACATCTGTTTAGCTATGATAGATATCTGCTGTTTGTCACGGGGTTTTAAATAAGACAAGGTGTGAGGCTTTGAGAGCTATAGAACAACTGCTCTGACTCTTGTAAAACAAGCTCCGCATGATATTGCAAATGCTTAGATTGTGATGGTGTGAATCTTAAGTAGAAGCTTTTTCTATCTTAGGGTGATCACCACCTTGGCACATAAGATCATCTACAAGGCCTGTCGGTATACCTTCTATAACTTTGATGTGGGGAAACCTTAGAGATAGTTCCGTATAAAGATCTTGCCAGCATCAATAAAGCCATACAATATTAACAGGGTTTAGGATAAAACCCCAGGAGCATTTTCTAATAGCTTCTTTATAAAATAACTTTTACTGCAATTTGAGGGACCTGCTAAAATGCAGGAGAACAGATGTTGTAATCTGGTGTCTCTAGTTGGGGGATTTGAGAGTCTAGTGTACCTTTAATAACCATATGGTAGGGTTTTGTAGTCTTCAGTCAGGACCCGTTATCAAACACTATGCATAAGCTTTTATGGAAGGGTTCGGTTGTAATTTTCCACCGCTCTTTGGACCGGACTATGCTAGGCTGTTTTACAACAATTGTTTTATCATTTTCACGGTCACTCAATATAGCATATCCGTTCACCAGATCCTTTA
The DNA here is from genome assembly GCF_031143425.1 of Pleurodeles waltl. NCBI lineage: Eukaryota > Metazoa > Chordata > Amphibia > Caudata > Salamandridae > Pleurodeles > Pleurodeles waltl. Next base: position 1,679,450,545 of record NC_090444.1, on the reverse strand, counting down.
GATTATCTAAATTGATTTTGACGGTATTGTTAACATTTAAGGTGATGCCTTTGATTTTCATACATACTGTATTGGTAAATGTTTTGTAAGAATAGGTCTTGAGTCCGGAGGAGGTGAACTTGTCTATGTACTCATCCTTTTCTTGCTCACTGATCAAATCTCTAGATAATCACCTATTGGAGGGTCTTCATCCTCTACTTTTCTCACAAAAATAACAGAGTTGGTATTGTGTTACAAACACCTGTCCTGAAGTTTGTTCAACAACCTGTAAAGCTCTAAACGAGCGTAAGCAGTAGTGAAACAGGGTATGAAAGTGTTTATATTGTTAGAAGTTGTAGTGTAGGCTTTTGTGTATTTAAAATGCAGAGTTGGTGTCTCATCATCGATAAACTTACAGCTGGACACCTCGTAACACAGCTGAAAAAGGTACTGAAACAGTTCTTGAGGATCTGCTACTATGGTCATGTTTGACAAGTTTGGCCTGTGTGCGGATTTTCCCCATAAGGAGTTGAGGCAGAGCTTGGATAGCTGACACCCGGCTGGGTTGACCTTGATGAACTCGGGTCTCAAGGTTATACCTTTGTGAACGTAGTAATCATTCATGTGCTTTTGCTTTCTCATTAATATACCATTCTGGAAATCCAGATGCCTCCTGGTTATCTCTGAGGAATAAGTTCATAGCGTCAGAAAAGAGCTGGGTTGTAGTCCTTTCAAAATGCCATATTTCCAGTATTTTACCAAGTCGGTATCCTTTCACTAGGGCCGCTTGTATCTCAGTGCTACACTAGGTCCCAGCCAGCATACTTTGCTCCACATTGTGTCTGCACTCACTGGTCTCTTTACTTTCAGCACATGTTTGACTTAGTGTGAACATTAGCTTACCATGAACTCTGTATGGTAGCACTGGGAAGTAAAGCCCCCGGGGTGGAAAGATTTGGCCTTTAACTAGACCAAAGTATTTACCTATGGGTTTAAAGTCCTTATTTGTCCATATAAGTCCCTATATATGATGGTGGGATGGCCGAAGGGGTAGAACGTAAGTTTCCTCACAGACGGAGAAAGGCTTGTGAAATCGTAATAATTTATTTTCTCAACCTCACCCAGGGCCCTGTACAACTATATAGTGTTTGCATGCACCCCAAATAAGGTGTTGCGGGGCTCCATATATTCGGGTAACTTGCGACTCTTAATAAAAGAGCCGAGTTCTGAATCTGATGTTAGCATATCTATCCACTCATGCTCCCAGAGGGGTCTCATAATAAAGCCGCAGTTTTCAACATATTGCGCTTTCACCAGAGCATGGTGTAAGTGTTCAAACTTGGACCCCAACAGCCTGTTAAACCCAAGGGGTTTGTAACAATGAGGACAACTGTGGTAAAAGCACCCATTTTATTGAAAGGCCATTGGCACCCTGTTAATTACAGTGTACCCATCTAGGTAATAAAGGCCCAAACGGTATTCACCACCTTGTAAGGAATGCTGAATGAAGACGTTTTCCTTGTCAGAGACATACATGAGCCATTGGCTAGAGGGGTTTGTATAATACTTCTGTTTACCATTATAGAGGTTGGGCAGCACTAGAGATATGCTTTCAGGTTTTAAATACATGTGCTTGTAGATAGACATACACATGTAAGCCAGCGTAATGTGTTTAAATGGGTCTAGGTATTCTATGGATTTTGTCATCTTGAGTGCGTTGGGTTACAAAACCTTTTCCTTCTCCACCACAACGTCTCTGAAAAAATGACATACTTCTCTCAGGATCATTACATCCTGACAGTAAGCTTTCAACTCTGTTTGAAAATGAAACTTATTTTCACTGTTTTCACCATACCATTGTAGAAAGGTCTCTTTCTCTGGTGGCATCAGATACTCAACACCGTAGCTGTCGGGCGAAGACATGGACCCTCATAATTCTGATTCGCCCAGGTGTTAAAAAAGTGGGGAAATAATCTTCACACCCTGGAAAACCAAAGGCTTTAGGCAACTTGTACAATTTAATGGGAAGAAACTTCAGGGTATCTGTGTACCTTATTTGTAAAGACCTATCAGTTTGGAGCCCTGGGTGATATGTTCTATGGGCATCTTTTCATGAATCATGTTTTGCAAAGTAAACAAGGAGTTATACGCTTTTGACTTATGCTCCATAGGGTAAACCCTTTGAATTTTGGCTGAATGAAAGTGCTGAGGAAGTTGTTTCTGGATGAATGGCCTTCAAAGTCCCAGCTGTCATCAGAAGTTAGATGATGAGCATAAATATAGTCAGGCTGGTGTACAATTGTATCCTGTGTATACTCTATATAAAACACTATGTAATCTTCTGTTTTGGTCTGGGGCCGCGTATTAACACATCTGTTCCAGCCTGAAAAGACACCTTACAGCTGGGACACCTCGTGCCTTTGCATTTCTTTATCTTTGGCTATGTAGTGCCCATACCCCTTAAAATCTGTTTTAAGGATACACCAAACAAACCTGTTGTGCATGCTCAAGCAGTCTTGCGAGCAACAAAACAGATTACATGGGAAACATCTCACCTTCTGATTGGTGACTACAATGCAGCCATTCCTTTGACATATTTTACGATGCATTTCACAATGGAGAGTTGACTGAGTGTTGTAGATGCGGTGGCAATGGGCGCACACGTACTTGGCTCCTAGAAAACCCTTCAGGTTCTAGATACCTTAAAAGTGATTTTCATGATGGAGAACATAAACAGTCTTGTTTTTCACATGCTCCCTGTTTGTGAAGTACTTCCAAGATCTATTGTGGTAAAAATCTTTCACCGTAATGGCAAAATGGTTCTCAAAAAGCAGTAGATCTCCTAGCCCGACCAGTCTGTCACACGGTATTTCAAGAATGCATTGGCTTCAGCTGCTCTAGACCTAACATCCGCATGGGGGGTTCTGTGATCTATCAGTAAGCTGGCAAAGCTAGCCGCCAGACACATGTTGGATGCTCTGCTGTTAAAGTTAAGCAACCAAAGCTGTTTCTTTCCAATGATTTTATTGTACAAGATACTCTTTAAAGGTCTCAAAACACCCCCCTCACAACCCCAAAGAACGAGGGTGATTACTCTGAAGGTAGCATATGCTACTACTTCTGCCTTACTCTGCAAAAGATTAGAGAGGTTTTCTAGAAATTCCACAGTGTCAAACACATTGTGGGGTATATGTCTGGTGAACAAGGGACTGCCAGTGCTCTGCCCCTGGAAGCACAGTTGGAAGAAATCACTAGGCCCCACTGCATATAACAACCATTCTATGAGCATTTGTATGGCATGGTGGATAGCTAAAACCTCTTGATTAGAGGAGTTTATGCGCTCTAGGTTAACAAACCTGAATTGTTCATAATGCTCTGTAGTGTTAAATCTCTTTACAGTACATCTGTACCTTCTAATGCTCTCTAAAAACACAGGCTCTGAAACCTCACATTTGGGATTGGTGTTAGATGGTGAGCTCTCATGGAAATCATTTTGGGATGGCTGACTTTGGTTCTGAGAAGACTGATTTTTATGCCACCATGTATTCTGGCTTTCTTTAATTTACCTAGTAAAAGCCTGTGCTGCTTAGCTCTATTGGTCCACTTTTGTTTTTTTCAGGCCCACCTGTTTTTAGGCAACCTCCCACAGCCTATTTGAATGTTTTCGGTTGTATTTGCGAGCAGTGTCGTTGCAGATTCCCCTGTTACAGACCAAGCAGTGGGACCTTCTGGGTGTTTAGGGTATTCAAGTGTCTCAAATTTACCCTGTGAGTACCTGAAACCTCTGGAGCTTGACATGTTCTCTCCTAAATTTATGATTTGCAGCCATGGCTGAGGGGTTATGGCTGCTTTTTGTTCTTGAGGATTTGTAAGAACTGAAGAGCTTTAGTAAGTATATCTTGGACCTTCTTTTTATATTTTGACCTCTAGACAGCTTTATTAATACATGTGGAACTGTCACTCTTTAGGAAGCGCTGTAGGCCTAGTCATGCTTGTATAACACCTATGTCTGTAGCAGCAGATTCACAAGCTTGTAACACCTCTCAGTCAATCAATCAGTCAATCAAGGATTTGTAAAGCATGGCTAATTACCCATAGGGTCTCAAGGTGCAGAAAGAAGGCATGCTGCTCAGTCAAAGAGCCAGGTCTTGAGGTCCTTCCTGAACTGCTTCAGTGATGCGGTCTGCCTGAGCTTGAGAGGAAGTGTGTTCCATATCCGGGCAGCTAGGTAGGAGAAGGATCTTCTCATGCTGTACTTTTCCAATTCTTGGGGGACTGCTGCAAGGGCAAGCTGGGAGGAATGGAGACGTCTGTTTGGGACATAGAAGGTGAGGCGGTGGTTGAGGTATGCTGGTCCTATGTTGTGCAGTGCCTTGAAGGTGTGGATCAGGAGTTTGTATGTGATGCGCTTGTTGACTGGGAGCCAGTGCAGGTATCTGAGGTCGTAGGAGATTCAGCTGTGTCGGCGGATGTCCAGGACAAGTCTGCCTTCTGCATTTTTGACTTTTTGTAGTCTAGATAGAAGTTTATTGGTAATGCCGGCATATAGTGGGTTGCCGTAGTCCATTTTGCTGGTGATGAGTGTGTAGGTGACTGTCTTCCTCGTGTCAGAGGGAATATAGTTGAAGATCTTCTATAGGAGATGGAGGGTGTGGAAGCTAGATGAGGAGACAGCGTTAACTTGGTGAGTCATCGATAGAGTGGAGTCCAGGATGATGCCCAGGTTGTGTGCATGGTCCGTGGGTGCGGGGGCGTTACCCAATGCAGCGGGCCACCAGGAGTCTTCCAGGCAGAAGGGATGGAGCCGATTGCAAGGGTCTCTGTCTGCTCCAGTTAAGCTTGAGGTGACTGGCCTCCATCCAGGCAGCGACTGGTCTCATCCTGATGTGGAAATTGCTCTTGGCTTGTGCAGAGTCCTCGGACAGAGAGAGGATTAGTTGGGTGTTGTCAGCATAGGAAACTATGTTTAGCTCCTGTTGCCTGGTGATCTTGGCGAGTGGGGCCATGTAGACGTTGAAAAGCGTTGGGCTGAGTGAGGATCCTTGGGGTACTCCACAACAAGTGACTTTAGGTTCTGATGTGAACAGTGGTAGTCTGACCTTCTGCTAAGGAATGACCTGATCCAGTTCAGGGCTTTGTCTTGGATGCCGATGTTGTGCAGTCTGTCGCATAGGATGGATTGAGAGACAGTGTCAAATGCGGCAGAGAGGTCGAGGAGGATGAGTATGGCAGTGCTTCCGTGGTCCAGTATGATACGTATGTCATCAGTGGCTGCTAAGAGTACAGTTTCGGTGCTGTGGTTGCTTCTGAAACCAGACTGTGAAGGGTCCAGGATATGGTGTGTCTCAGGGAACTCAGTGAGTTGCTGGTTAACGGCCTTCTCCATTACAGGAAAGGGAGCAAAGATATAGGCCTGAAGTTCATTAGCTTCCTAGGGTCAGCTGTGGGTTTTTGAGTAGCAGGCTGATTTCGGGGTGTCTCCAATCCGAGGGTAATGTGGCAGTTTTGAAGGATAGGTTGATGGTTCAGCAAAGCTCCGGTGCTTTGGAGGTGCTAGCCAGTTTGAGGATGTGATGTGGGCATGGATCCGAGGGTGCCCTGAGTGGATGGAGTTCATCAGTCTTTGGGTGTCCTCTATGGTGAAGGGGGTCCAGGAGTTCAGTATCTGGTGGGGTGCAAGGTCCGTGGTGATAAGCAGTGCTGGCGGGCTTTGGCTCCTGAAGCCTTCATAGATGCCCTGGATCATACGGTGAAAGAAGGTGGGGAGGTCGTCACAGAGGTCTAGGGAGGGATGGATGGATGAGGTGTCTGCCCCGGGGTTCGTGAACTTTTTGACGATGGAAAAGAGTTCTTTGCTGTTGTGAGTGCTGGTGTTGAGGCGTGCTTAAAAGGTGGATTTTTTGGTCGCTCTGATGTTCTGGTGGTGCGTGGTGACTACTATTTTTTAGGCTGTGTGATCTTCGGTGGATTTGCTGAGCCTTCATTTACGTTCCAATAGTCTGCAGGCATGCTTGGATTCCAGTAGGTCTGGCATAAACTACTTGGGTGTTTTTCTCTGTTAATTCCCTGTTGATTTCCTTAGGGGGGCTATGAGGTCAGCGCAGTTTGAGATCCATCATTGTTGGTTGCTTGCGGCTTCATTAGCGTCCGTTGCATCTGGTGGGAGGGAGTGGTTGAGAGCTTTGGTGAGATATGCTTCTGTGACTTTGTCCCAGCATCTGCCAAGGGGACAGGGGGTGTGGTGGCATGCGGTGTTCTTTGTGTAGGTAAAGTGGATGCATTTGTGGTCAGTCCAATGGTGTTCAGAGGTGTGGGAGATGGTGATATTGTCCCCTGCTGAGAAGACAGGGTTGTGAATGTGTCTGGCTATGTGGGTGGGAACGTTGACGAGTTGTTTGAGGCTGAGAGTTGTGAGGTTGCCCAGGAGGTTTGAGGTGTTTGGGGTCATCGAGGGTATCAAGGTGGAAATTGAGGTAGCCAAGAAGGCTTTAGTTGGAAGAGGTGAGTGCTTGTGGGGCGACAAGGTTGGTAATGTCTTCGCAGAACTGGGGTCAGGTCCAGGTGGCCTGTAAATGAGGGTGCAGTGTAGGGAGGTGTTGGGTTGGTCTGGATCTGGTGTAGGTGCTTGTGCATTGACTGAGACTGTTACTCTGTGCAATGCCCCCTTCAGGCCTGTTGGCTCTGTCCTTGTGGATGATTTTGTAGTGGCTGTGGTGAAGTCTGGGGCATCGTGGGGGTGATCCAGTTCTCCGTGAAGAAGGCGAAGTCCGGGGCTGTTGAGTCAAGTAGGTCCCAGACTTCTACCACGTCTTTAACGAGGGAGCGTATGTTGAGGAGTATACACTTGAAGTGGCTGTCCATGCTTGGTGCAGGAGCATTGGTGGTGCTTGGAGGGTGTTGGAGTGGTTGCTGCAAGAGTAAGATCAATGGGTGTTCGTGGGGTTGGCTTGGTGGAAGACTGAGGATCTTCCCAGGTTGAGGGCATGTAGAGTGCTAATGTCAAACCGGTGGACGGGGCAAGAACCATATCCGTGGCAGTGGGTGAGGACCAGGCATGGACGGGCACAGACAGGCTTGTCTTTGGTGCACCTTCGGCCGTCCTTAAGTAGGGGAGGGTGGCGGGGGTCCGGTGAGCTGGGAGGGCGTGAAAAGCACTTCGTCCTTTCCACCCTTTGAATGATCTCCCTCTGGGCATCTCTCAAGGGACTGTTATTGCTTCTTGCCTTCCCCAGTTTTAAGGTCTTAAAGTTCAGCTTGGATTTTAGCTTTCTGACAGCCTGTTTTATGACTTTGATATATGTCCCTAGTAGAGTTTTTTTGGTCCAAAACATCATATTCTGGGGCATTAGCCGCAGCGGTTGGGGTGGGTGTATATTACCATGGAGTGTCCCTATTACAATTCTCTGGTTACTATCAATAGCCCCATTCTGAAGGTCAGGACTTAGTGGGGTAAATAAAACAGGGCCCCAATGCGAGCACCCCGGGGATCCGGAGGAGGGTTTCCCCAATGGATGCTGTTTCAAAACTTTGATTTTGAAACCTGCTCCATCCTGAACTACTGTTGGGGTATGTTGAGGTGGGTGGTGGTATATTTACACTTGATGAGGGGCTGGTGGGATCATACGCTCCCTGGGGTGTAATCAGTGAAATCAGATATGGGGAATTGAAATGCTATCCATAATAGCTCAGGGTTGCAAAGGTGTAAGAAATGCAGGGACTGGGAACAGGTGATTGCAGAACAGGTGAATGCGACCCCTCGTGGTCTACACTAGAAGGCACACTGTGTGCAGCGGTGGCTGGTGGTTCAGAATCCTCCATCACCCCTGTCAGTGCCCTGGAAGCCCTATGCATGTAGAATAAGAGTCCTCTATGGGGTGATCATTTTCAAGCCTTTAGTCCAAAGACTATGAGGGATGGTAATAGATGGTTCGGGGGAGGGTCCTCTGAGGAGCACATCTATATTAGACACCTCAGACATTGAACATTTAGAAACCTGTGGATCATAGGGACCTGCCTGAGGTGTAACAGTATTTTTAAGGATCGATCTAAAGGAACTATTTGTAGCTCCCTGACTGTCGACTTCTTCTTTCAATTCTTTAAGGAAAGGCGATTCACTTTTGGGTTTTTGAGGTCCCCTTCAATGGTTTTACACAGTCCCTGCTGTTGTGTGTCTGTGACTGGAAGTGCGCACCCTTTGGAGTCTCCAACTCTAGGCACAAATGGAGTTCCTGTTGGAGTGTTCAATGCACTGGTTAGAACCCTTACTTGAAAAGTGCTGTAGTGATTTTAAGAACGAATGTCTTTAAGGCCTACGTTTGTATAGGCCTTGCATTTTTTGTTCTGACGCACAGTGCAACTCTCACTGGCTGTTCATGTCTGGGTGTTTTAAAGGGTCTTGTTGATGTCCTTGAGAGGTGTCAGCATCTGCTCAGCCTTGCGTGGGACTCATTCAGAAATCTTTTGTGATGGCTCTACAATGCAAACATTATAAAATGCATATTACATATATTTTTTTTATACCCCCTTACTATGTGCTAGAGAAAGAAGTTTGAGAGAGTGAGAAATTAGGATTCTTTTGACTCTGCATTGTGTACAACCACACCTGATGTGTTCCTTTGTGTTGTCCCCTGCTTTACAGGAGGACCGTCTTTGAGCACTGAAGACTTCCTTTTTTGGACCACCTTTTTTGCTCACAGTTCTACTTTTTGCAGCGGTATGCTGTCCTTATATACCTCCAGGGGATCGCTAAAGAAAAAAGAAATAAATGTCATACATACCATATAATACACAGACTTGGCATGCTCTCGCTGAGGGCCCCACCTATAGGGCCTCTGTGGGTCTTTTGGACTGTCAAGTTGATGCTCACATAGCGTTTACACCAGGGTCCACTTTATTTACCTGCAGGAGCCGTATACTGCTGCACTTTGGGCGCTGCATCTTGCACCTCTATGTTTCGCTGTAGCGCATCGACCGCCAGCTGTACTTCTGCATCATGACCTGTGAAAACACAAAAAAACACAGGAAACATTTTTTTTTTAAATAAAAATGTAGCAAATAAGACAGCGTTGTTGAGACTGGTAAGTTAACAATGGTCTCTGAACTATAGAGCCCTAAGTAGTTGTACCTTGCTGAAAGGCAGCCAATTCCTCGTGGGCCCATGTTAGTACAGGCAGATCCTGCGTACATAAGAGACAAATTTGGCTTTAAAAAACAACTGTAACAATCACAGATGGCTGTAGACCATAACTCATTTTGTGCCACATTTTATGAACTCTTGACAATGACTCATTTTGAATTATGTACTATTCAAGATTAATATACTGCTAAAAACCATAACACAGCAATCTGGAAGAGCAACCACTTCAAGGAGACTGTGCGGTTAAGTAAAACACATGAAATATAAAGATAAGGGGCACTGATAACCATGATATTTTTACATTATTAGTTCAGAACTACAACTGTGTACTTTGCCTGAAATGTTAAGCATATGAACACAAGACCCTCAAGAAGTCTCTTTCAATGGCTGTTTTAAATGATGATCCTCCTAGACCCTGCACCACACTTACGTTTCCGTTTAAGAGATTTACTGTGTGCACAACACACATATTAAAATGACTATGAAAATATAAAAAAGGTGGTTAAACTGTTACACAGGGGAACAAGCAGAAAGCTATTATATTCTATACTGCAGGTACACACAAGGAGCATGATGGCCTGTGGTATATGCTACACTGAAGGCACACACTCTTAAATAGGTATGGTTATTGTTACGGTGTATAGTGCAGTAAAACTCTGAAGTTTATATATTTACCTCTGTTGTATATGATATGCTACACATTCCCTCTCAACTACGTTTGGTCAATATTAAGTCATGTGCTTGATGGAACACAGTGGAATGTATACTGAACTAGTATGTTTGGTAACTGCAGGTACAGCCAAAGAAGCAGAAGACACTTCTGATGATGTGTACCTCGATGACAATTCAGATACAAACCTGTGTGTATGATGGTCATGGGACAAACCCGACGAGGCACAGCGGAGGTGGGCTCTCAGTCATTGATGATATCATTTCCATTTAGCTGATGAGTAAAGGAATCCCGGTATTCTACTTATACTTGAGCAGCTTATAATAAGAACACAACACAAACCTCCTTGCCAGACATGTTCCAAAATGCGCTGAGTTCACACCCAAGCCAAGGACTCACATTCTATGGTGCTAGAGTGTAGCTCAGCATTACACAGACATCTAGAGCCAAAAGCCGCAGTCCATCCCTGTTACCAGTCCTTTTGCTCAACACTGCACCAATGCTTACCACTCTGCCATCGACAATTGTGATAAAAAATTCACTGGCATATTTAATGTACTTCTAAGTCCCTAATAAGGCCTATCTCTCCCATATGATAACACTGGTATTACACAATCTGAAAGGGATAACATTTTCGAGTTTGGTGTTTCTGGACTCACAACTTATGATGAAGTTGGATTTCAAAGTGCCATTCTGAAAATGCTACTTATAGAAAGTTGACATTTTCTTACTTTAGCCATTTTCTGCCTGCTGCCTTTTTTTGAATATTCATCTGGGGTGGGTGACAGCTCGGCTTTGTGCATTCCCTACAGACAGCCATTCACAAAGGGAGCTTAGGTGAGACTTGATGGACCATCCACATCACAATGGGCCACCCTGGGCAGGATGGGAGGGAGGAGCTGAGCACAGCCTCATACTTACACCTGAATAGACTGGGCCCAGTCCCCACATAAAGCAGGCCCAGGTGCATCATCCTTGAAAACAGTGCATTGCCCTGAGATTTGATACATCCTTTGCTACAGGAGAAGAACCAAGCCATCACATTTAGAACCAGTGCACCACCACTTTTCTTGCGCCTTTAGTGACCCCCAAAGCCATCATGTGTGTGCAGTATTTAAAATACAGCACACCATTGCAGTAGTTAGGGGACTAATGTCATAATTTTTTATGCTAGTCCAGAGCTTTGTAGGATTAGCGTCAAAAAATGTTATGCTAATCCTGCAAACTCATTGAGGCTCATTGTAATCAATGGTGTGCATCCTTTTAACGCCTGCTCTGAGCAGGAGTTAAAAGTGCCGAAAAAAATGATACAAAGAAATCTCTTACATTTCCTTGCACCACTTTTTTGCCCCCCTCTAATGGAGGCACGCCCACTTCCATACATTATGCCTGGCGCAGTCATAATGTAGCACAAAGGGTTACAAACCTGCACAATGCATGCATTGCGCCACTTTGTAAATATTGTGCTGCGATTTTGGCCTCATAGGGCGACATTAATGTAAAAAGAAAATGACACTAATGTGGCACCAGGAGGTGCTAGGGGCTCTTAAATATACCCCTTTGTGTGAATTTGCCACAATGTTATATAGGCTTAAATACCTTACATGCTTAACGAAGTTAGAAGTGACGATTAGCCCAGGTCAAGTGCCTGACAATGATGTCAACTGCCAAACCAGTACAGATGTCAATAAAGCAGAAAAGTTTAGAGATGTTACTACGCTAAGATCCACCTCAGAAATAGTCACCTTAAATCAAGGTGGATTTTAGGGTTGGTGGAGCCCAGTCTGACAATTTTCTTTGGCATCGCCCCCCATGACTTCCTCCCTGATTCCTTCACTACCACCCAGCAAAACTGCCCCTCATCTCTCCATAGCCTTGCTCTCATTTGTTTTAAAGGGCTGGTAGAGGCTGGCTTTACTAATCCACACAGCTATTCACATAAATTACAGATCTGTTATTCCCAGCTGGCAAAATAACCCTCTGTGCTACTTTATAGTAAGTCAAAACTGTAACTAGACAAAACTCCGATCTTTCTCACTAGCAGGAACATTGATCACTGGAGTTATCTTGACATTTTTCTTCCTATCTGAAAGCTGGATGCACAAGGAACTCTGCAGTGGATGACTTTAAATCTTGATTTATTTTTAAATTCAGCACCCCTACCACCAAGTCAGTCCCCCATCCAGGTCATCGTCCCTTGCGATGGATTCAGTATTGAGGTCCACAATGGCTACAACAGCTCGATGTAGACTCCACAAGAAACAGAGCTGCAGATGATAGCAGGCTCTGGACAATATGACTGAGTTCAGATCAACCCCTATGTAACAGTGAGCCTGGAACCGCAATTATAAAAATATTGACAGAATGTTTTATACTTGTAGTCTCCAGTAAGATGCCAGTTTCCTTCTAAGCCAGTTTCAACTTTCACAATCAACAAAGACTGCCCCAAACCCAGATCTCCACACACTAAGTGAAGGGGTTTTGTGGAACTCAGGGAAACACATAGGGGCATACCTATGAAAGGCTTGAACCACCACTACAGCACTTTTTGTGACCGATAGGTAGCAGAAACCTCTCACCCATATCCACGAGGCTTCTCAAAGTCAATGTGTGTGGCTTTGAATGGCCTCATAGATATGGAATAAACAAAGGCAGTGCAAGTTACGGCATTGCCTTACACTGCGCCGGGGAGGAATTCCATGGGCATTGCATGGGTATTTTCATGCAACACCCAGTGCTTTAAATGGGCCGGTACTCTCCGGTACTGAGTACCGGCACTTTTTTATTTTGAGAGGGAGAGTACCGGCATATCTCAAGAAAAACGTAATACTTTTAATTGGAGAGTACCGGCACTTCTCAGAAACAAGCAGGTACTCTGGTACAGAGTACCTGCACTTGTATTTTTCCATTTAAAGCGCTGGCAACACCCATGGATATTGTTGCTACTCCAGAGTTACAAAATCACGTAAACCTGGGAAACACCAAAAACAGAAGAATGTCACAGAGATTATTTGCAGTAATGTTAGTTTGCTGCTGCTGTGTTGCAGTATTGAAACCACATGACACTATTCACGAATATTAGATGTAAACACATTTAGAATTTGGACGATTGTGTCTGTGCGCTGTCAGTGACTTGGGCACAGAGGGCATGAAAAAGCTGAAATTGGATCATACGTTCACGGCTGTTCCAAACAGGGGCCTCCTAAAATACACTTGGCCCATGGCCTCCAAAAATCCTTAAAATGTCCCGGATTGGAGGCCTAAAAACTGCAAGTTTAAAAAGCCGATTTTCCTGATTAAATGCAACTCCTGTTACTGTAGTTGTGGTTTTGAGATTTAAGCTTTTCAGAGGCATCATACTCCTGTCTCCTTTGGCATTCTGAATTAGAAAGAGTTCTTCTCAGTGTTGAGCACTAGGGTAAAAAACAGGCATTTCTAGGTTTTGAAGATTTTTTTAAAGAACTTTTAAAGAAGCCAGCTGATCAAGGACAGCAATTAGTGGCAGCTTAGTATCCCTTTTGGGTCTTCAGAGAGAGCAATGTTTGTAAATGCTGTTAATGATAAATTCAATTCACACGTGTATACTGACACGGACTAATGTATTGAAAGGAAATCATTACGATGTTTTAAAGTGTTTTTTTTCAGTCTTACACTAACTTGACCTCTATTAGGCCTTGATGCCATCGTGTTCAAAATGGATGCCTTATCGTTTTGCTCTTTCTGTATTCACATTTCTCGTCTGAAACTATGTGCATTAAGATGTGATTTGTTTATTTCTGTATTACACTGTTATGGATGAGCCCACTAGAGGAAGCCTCTTTGCTACAATGGCCAAGGTCTTTCCTGCCTGCAAACTATAGTTCATTCATTCATTATGGCTTTATGTTGGTTATGTAACTAGTTTATTTTAACACCTCTGTAAAAAGGTAGGTCAGAAGGGCGACTCAATATTCATGTAGTGGGCCAGTTTCTGAAGTGATAGGGTTATGTGATGTTTTTAAAATGTGATTTGTTAAAGCAGTGATGATACCATGCTGACTTTGCAATTTCTGTTCTTATCTAAGCAGGAAAACGATATATAATCCCATGAATTTTGGGGGTGACCCAAAACGTTTATGAAATCTTTCCTGAGTTAGGCAGTAGTCTCACTTTTTAATGTGCAACGACCCAAGAGCTTCTCACCCAAGCTGCACAGTAGAAGACCTTATCATCAAAGACAGACACTTGAACAATGCTTACAGTGAGTGAGATTCACACCCCTGGGGAAATTAGGGCTTGCTTTGCAAATTAGACATTTTTCTAAAACATGCCAATAGTGCTCCCTTCAGAAAACCTGCTAAAACTATGGCCTTTTGGAACGTCTGATCTAGAAATTATTCTGCAGAATACATTTTATCCAATTTTAAATGTTTCCGTGGCCTCTTTATGTGTTTGAGAAGTAACATAAGAATGCTACACTAATTCAAGCTGGAAACTGATGTTGTATGGATGTGTGCTCCACTGCTTTCAAGATTCACCAGCCACCACTGCAAAAGAAGCAAGCTTCGCACAAGTAGGCAGTGATACAAAAGCACAGTATGAAACATGCAGACTCACTCATACACACAGTATGACATGCATATCGCCTCAGAGAGGGGGTGTGTGTTGTTCTTGACCCTAGGCCTGCATATCTGTGAAAGAGCAACACAGTTGTTTGATTAGGTGCTTAGGAGTCTCTGTTTTTGTTTACCTATCACAATAGGTAAATATTATCTTAATTATTTATCTACAAAAATTTCACTATTGAAATATTGAGGAAAGATAAAAAACAATGTTCTAAAAGTACAAAAATAAATTAACTTCAAATAATGCAACACAGGAAAGTCTGTGTTTATACGATACAACTTTAAATCTCAATCTGTTATATTCCTTTAGCATATATTTCCTTACTATGAAATCATGTCTGTATATATTTATGACTTTAGACCTCCTGTACATGAGAAAACAAGAGGTTATTTTTAATTACTTTCTCCAGTTGGTTAGTTTGTTACACCTTTTCCTTTATCTGTCTATCCTTTATCTCAACTCTGACTGATCCCAAAGCTCATTCTACTACTATGATCTCTAAATTAACCCTTCCTATACTTTTCCCTCCTATACCCCTCCTGGCTCAACCCAAACCTCAAATTACTATTATTATGATCTCCCAAACAACTCTACTAATTTCTCCCTTGTGCATCTCTCATCCCAAACCTAATTTTACTACTATGATTTCCCCAGTCCCTTTCTACAGACTCGTCCCTCCTCCATCTCTCCTTTACCAATCCCAAAGCTCATCTTACTAATATGATCTCCCAGTTAACACTTTCTGGATTCCTACCTCTTTTATCCCTCCAATATTCTACTCAATCCAACTAACAGACTCACATATCCTCTGATCACAATAACTCACACCTACCTATACTAATATTATACTCATATTTCCCTGTCCTAATCCACCACTAATCCTTTTGGGTTCTGGAGTATGGTGATACTTGCTGAAAAGTTATTTGATGCCTCATCAGGGGTAGTAAGCGCTTTACAAATTACGTAAATTACAATTGCAGACACGGAACAGGGGACAATAATTTGAGTGCACACCAAGTTCCCTTGTATAAGCAGGGTCATCTGACTTGTGATACGTATGTAGGGATGGGTGTGGGGAGGACTAAGAAACAGCCCTCCAGGAACAGGCTACAGTGATGTATCCTCATGACACTACAGATGGGGTTCCATATGCAGAGTATCTCTCTCTCACACACACAAAGTGATTTGCACATGAGAATCTGCATCTGTCTTATGAAGATAAAAAATCTCTGATTGAGAGAATGCCTCACAAAGGGGAGTGTCATTTAGAGGCACACATAAGATGGCAAAGAATGCTGTCCAATTTCTTATTGATTTTGCTGTACACATGAGATTTAGAATTTCTCTGATTTTTGACCATTATTTTGTATTATTCTGAATTGGTAGCCTTTATGGCAAATCATTTCAATGTAATTAAATGAGTTTACTGCTGCATTTGCAATTTCTATTCCACGTACTCTGCCTTTAAAGTTTGTAATAACCCTTCATGGTTTTATGATTTTCAAATCAAACTTCATTTTCAAGCAGTCCTTTCTTATTGACTGTATTTTGAAAGGCTGTATGCATTTTGCCTCCAAGTATACATTGACTCAAAGATTTTTCCCAGGGGTTCTTCTACATTCAAAATAATGATGGATGCAAAATAATACACGTGCATGTGCTTAAAAGACGCCTATGATTATATTTCTGTGACAGGGACAAATTATAGCTAAACAATTTGAAGCACTAAATGATTGGGATTAGTTGGCCAGAGAAGGAAGATGAAAAGTCAGTTTGAAAAGTCAATGAATGCACTAAAGGTGATGAGAGGATGCTTGCGATAAATCTAACCACTGGCAATCCCTTGGGCTAGCATTCCAACCTATCGTTTGATTGCCCATCATGACACCTACATTTAGACTCAGCCATAGGCAAATCAATCTTGACCCTGCTCCAGTAGGAAGAGTCCAACCTAAACTGCCAAGCCAGGTCTTCTCCGACTGCAACACAAGCAAACCAAGCTTTGTGCAAATTCCCTGGACCAGGAATGATCGCCGTGCTTTTATGACAAACTTTCCAAAACTGAGAGAGGGACTGAAATAAATGTTATAAAGAAGCTCACTCATAGAGGGACTAAATAAATGTTATAAAGAAGCTCACTGATAAGGGGTAATGTCGAAGGTGGTTTAAGTTGATATAAATATGTTATTTCAAGCGGATGTTCTCAATGAATTTTTAGCAGAATGCAAAGCTGCTTTTGCTTTGCTGGCATAAGAACTAACAACAACTCCACTTAATAATGTTTCAGTTGATTTTGTGATGGAACAATATAGAGAAATGATAGAGAATTTAAAACAGAAAGTTTCAAAGAAAAAGGTCAATTAGACAAAGAAACTGAGAGCCACACAAGAGCTGATAGTGCCGGTTTATGCTTATTATGAATGACTTATGAAGATCTATTGTAAGTTTACTGGAGTCGAAGAGCCAGAAAAGAAGCCATACGTGGATTTCAATTGGCTTTTGGGTTGTGTCCTGGGGTTAGTTATCATATTCAGCAATGTTATGTGCTGGCAAGCTAAGGGTATTAATGAAATACTCAAGTACACCAAGTACTGTAGCAATCGCTTTGACAAAAAGCATAAAGGGTCAAGGAGGAGTAAATGATTGCGCAGATGAAGCAGATTTAGAGAGGCAACTAAAATCAGATGATGAATTCTGATGCAGATCTTGTGACTACTACAGGTTCTATTGTGAATGTGGATTTTAATTTGGGGGGGGGAATTAATGCAAGGAGCTGAAACAAGGAGTGGCATGGTACAGATGCAAGGCCAATATATGGGTAGAGAGTTTGTTGCAATTGGGTTTTGCCCATATAGTACATCCCAACTTTGTGCTTTTTTTTAATCAACTGATATTGGACTTTTTACTGTGGGTGAGTCTTACTACTTGTGTCTCCTCCACTGTACAAACAGTAAATGGACTATACATGTTTATTGCCAGTGCCCACCTTTTAAGTTAAGGTTGCTGCAACGTAGCTCAGGTAAGGGGAACTTGGCTGGTTGCATGTGAACTTGTGTGCACATGTGCGTGCTCAAAAGTGTGATCTGCCCATAAGAGTCTATCATTTTGCTCAGCCCAGTAACTGTGCACAGACATCTGGCACAGAGGGGACTCTGTAAGGTTACATGTTGACCTGGATAGTATTAGTGGGCACTCATTGGTAAGGTCAGTAGGGTTTACTGTTTTATCTGCAGTCTCCCTGTATTATACACATTGAGGGAAATGTGCCTGAGAGTGCGGTTTTGCTTCCCATTTTTTCCACAGTTGGAACGGGTGTAACTGGTGTAATTCCCTCTAGCATAATTGCTTGTAACTACCATAAAATTACTCAGAATTAAGCATAATTGTGAGAAAAGCATAATCCAGCATTTAGCATGATCTCCTCACTGCAAAAATCACCCTTCTGTCCAAAATGGGTCAAAGGATGCATTTTGCACGAAGAAAACCGCACTAAATGCACAGCATTAGCCAGCAGCCGCTCTCTCTTTTAGTTTGTTCTTCCTGTGGTAGGGTTTGTGTTCCAAATTACTCTTAATTACTCATGCTGGCATAATCATGTAATTTTAGTAATTTCACAACAGAAAAGTAATGCGTAATTATTGAAATTACTCCAATTACTCCAGCGTAATTAACAGATCTCCCAGGCCTACTACATGTTTTTCTAAGGTATGAAACTGGGTGAAACATGTGCACCCAGTTTGAATGTGCAGGTCCGAAGAACATACAGTTACACCTAATGGATCTTCCAGAATTGTCATATTTCTCTGGCTCAGCTCAGGACCAGGTTCCATGCTTCCTGTCAACCTGCAAGGCCAGGTTAATTACTCTGCTCCCGAGCTGAGGGAACAAAGGCTGCCCAACACAAAAGAAGTAATTACCAGTACTACTCTTGGCTCCTGGTGAGGAAGGGGTTCAGGCCGACTGAACAAAGAAGGAAGCGCAGACAAATGCAGTCAACACAGGAGGGGCTTCCCTTTAAATTTTTGGTGGATGTCCCTGGCAGTGATGTCAGCTAGGGGCAAAGCTGAGGCCTCCGGAGGAGATGTGAACAGTGACTTCTTGATGGCACCATTTTGAATTGTCCCAGGATGCTGTGAAGAAGGGTTGGGTCAGGCTGTTGCCCCGTAGGATTGGCCAGGGGTGCCTGGCGTTTAGAACTTTGCACCTCAAATTTATAAACTTTTGCACAAGGGAGTGAGAATTGTTGTAGTTCTAGTTGAATGTTAGAATTGAATGGTGACAACGCCCTGGATAACTGGAAGGACAAGTGGCCTGATGCCCTAATGAATCAAGGACTCTACCTACAGTTGACCTGAGGACCAGTGGGCCTCTTAAGGACCAGGGCAGCTGGCTCTACTACATCCCCTAAGGACGAGTTAGGCGAAGATCTGGTTGTTTGTGCCCAAGCAAGAGGATAGGTGGACCACGTACCAAAAAAGAAGAAAGGTTGATGCAAGAAGGTAGTGGAACCAGCCCCCTGCAAAGAGCACCTTTTTAGGCCAGGAGGACCTACTGAAAATATCTGTAGCTCACCACGACCAGTAAAATGTGCCCAAAATGTTTGAAATTGGCCCATGAGGACCTGAGTTATGGTGTTTTTAATGAATTTGACCTCTGACCCTCCAAGGAAAAAAATAGTGTGTGGGGCTCCACTGTTGTTTTCTTCCACATCCCCAGGGAGGCCCAGTGCCTGGAGGTAGACACAAGTGCATTATGCTTTAAGGTGCTGTTAGAAATGGGGTCTTTGGTTGGCAGTCAGGTTACCCCCTGTGCAAGCAAGGACCCTCACTCTAGTCAGGGTAAAAGAGAATCACCCTCAGATAATCCCAGCTCACCCCCTTGGTAGCTTGGCACGATCAGGCAGGCTTAACTTCAGAGTGCTAGGTGTAAAGTATTTGTACCAACACACACAATAACTTAATGAAAACACTACAAAATGACACAACACAGGTTTAGAAAAATAGCAAATATTTATCTAAACAAAACAAGACCAAAATGACAAAGATCCACAATACACAAGTCAAGTTATCAATTAAAAACCAAAAAGAGTCTTCCTGTAATCTTAAACACAACTCTAATGCTGTTAGTGTGGAAATGTAACTGGGCACGTCAAAAATAACCCTGCATAGGCGAGTGTACATCAAAAGGGGCTTGAGATGCGTCGATATCACTCACATGCGAGACCGTGCATCGTTTTCCTTCAGTCAGGTAGGCGTGCATTGTTTCTTCTCTCCGCAGGAGAACTATGTATCGATCCAAACAGCACTCTCGTTTTTACACGCCCAGCGATGTTTCTGTCAGAAACCCTGCCGCACGATGATTCAAAAACTATATATCGCAGGTTGTGATCTCACCAGCCTCCGTCAGCGATGCTGCGCATTTTTTCTCCAGCTGCGTGCATTGATCTTCCAGCCGTGCTACAGGCGAGCGTAGATTTCAGCTGCGAAGCCGGCGGTGCGTCGATTTTTCAGCCACGTCTCGGAGTTATGTCAATCTTTTCTCCGCCTGGCGGTCTGTGTTTGGATTTCTTACTCTTGTTCTGCCAGCTTCTCCTTTCAGGGTCCCAGGATCTGGATGGGCACCACTTGGTAGGGTAGGAGTCTCAGCAGAGGCTCCAGGTGCTGGCAGAGAGAAGTCTTTGATGGCCCTGAGACTTCAACAAAAGGAGGCAAGTTCAGTTTCAAGCCCTTGGAGCGTTCTTCACAAGAAGGAAGACACACAAAGTCCAGTCTTTGTCCTCTTGCACAGGCAGAAGCAGCAACTGCAGGATAGTTCCACAAAGCACAGTCGCAGGCAGGGCAGCTCTTCTTCCTCAGCTCTTCAGCTCTTCTCCAGGCAGAGGCTCCTCTTGGTTTCCAGAAGTGTTCTAAAGTCTGTGGTTTGGGGTGCCCTTCTTATACCCATTTTGCCCTTTGAAGTAGTAAGAAAAGACACACAGCAGGGGGTTGGAGACTGCACTGTGTGAGGGCAGGCACAGCCCTTTCGGGTGTGAGTGAGCACTACTCCCATCCTTCCTAGCACAGATGGCTCATCAGGATATGCATGCTACACACCAGGTCCTTTTGTGTCACTGTTTAGAGAGAGGTGCAAACAGCCCAACTGTCAAGCTGACTCAGGCAGGGAATCCACAAACAGGCAGAGTCACAGAAATGGTTTAAGCAAGAAAATGCTCACATTCTAAAAGTGGCATTTTCAAACACACAATCTTGAAATCAACTTTACTAAACAATGTATTTTTAAATTGTGAGCTCAGAGACTCCAAATTCCACATGTCTAAGACTCCAAATTCCACATGTCTATCTGCTCCCAAAGGGAATCTACACTTTGATCATATTTAAAGGCAGCCCTCATGTTAACATTTGAGAGGTATAGGCCTTGCAACAGTGAAAAACGAATTTAGCAGTGTTTCACTGTCAGGACATATAAAACACATTAGTATATGTCCTACCTTAAACATACACTTCACCCTGCCCATGGGGCTATCTAGGGCCAACCTTAGGGGTGTCTTACATGTCTTACATGTAAGAAAATGGAAGGTTTAGTCCTAGCTAGTGGGTACACTTGTCAAGTTGAACTGGCAGTTTAACACTGCACACAGAGTCATGTTTATAGAGCTACTATTGTGGGTATCACAACCAGTGCTGCAGGCCCACTAATAGCATTCGATTTACAGGCCCTGTGCACCTCTAGTGCACTGTACTGGGGACTTACCAGTAAAGCAAATATGCCAATCATGGATGAACCAATTACATACACATTTTGTATAGGAGCACTTGCATTTTAGCACTGGTTAGCAGTGGTAAAGTGCCCAGAGAAAAAAAAAAAAAAAAGCAAAAACGGAGTCCAGCATACATCAACAACCTGGGAAGCAGAGGCAAGAATGTAAGGGAGACTTCGCCAAGGATAAAAAGTCTAACAGGAGCTTAGATGGTGTTGTGGATGGGCCCCCTCTTCAGAGCTCTCCATGACCCAGAGACTCCATCCCCCAGGCCAGTAATTCATTAAAGAAGGGCCCAAGACTCCAACTCCAAGTCCCTCACACAAATAAGAGTAAGGGGGAGAGCACTGCTCCCCTGCAATGGTGGTGTCCTCGCTCCCCCACTCCCTCTGCCTGGGTCTGGGAGGAGCGGGGCAGCACCACAACCATGATACCCTGCTCTCACAGTGCTGGCAGAAACAAAGCCAGCCAGGCAGAGAACCGGCTAGGAAGTAGGGGAGTGGGCTCCCTGTGCCGCTCCAACATGGTAGTCATGTCGGGGGTGTCCCAAGTGGGACCAGGCACCCCCACTCAAAAATAAATTTAAAAAAACAAAAGAAAGGCAGGCAGCAGCAAAAGGATCCAGCTAAAGCCGCTGATCTATTATTCACCACTCTCGGGTGCATTTAAAGGTGCCTTCTAGGCTCATTTTACACATAAAACAGTGTTGCTGGGGGCAACAGGAGGGCAGAGCAGCACAAACGTAGGAGCATTGTAGGAGCTGCAGGAGTTCATCAGGCCCCCCTTTGAGTATTACTTCAATAGTGAACCTATGTTTGTAGGGTCCATGAAATTAAAATAAAGCACTCCTAAGGCTGGAGCTTTTGGACTTTAGCTTGGAGCGCAGTGTCCTATAAGGGTCGGTTATATGTCTGCACTTTATGTGACTTGAAGGTGTATTTAGAAGACACAGGTCATAGATGGTGAGATGAATGGCCATTCTGTATCATTTGTAATTGATACTGATGCTACTCACTCCTCAGTTCATTCAATGGAGGATTCAAACCTACCCCTCTCAGGGAAAGAAGTAACTATTGTATAGATAAGCAATAAACAATTAACTGACCAGGCAATGTTCTAGCTAAAATACGGTCAATGGAGAACAAACACCAATTCATATTATGTGATTCAAGTCCTGAAACTTTACTTGGCAGAGGCTTGCTTTGCAAGATTAATTGTTTGATTTATTGCACACCAGGAGATGTTGAGGTTAAACCCAAGATAAAAAGTCACTGTTGGAATGAAGCCCATAATTGAAAGAATGTTAGAACAGGGTATTCTACAAGAGGTGATTGGTAGTCCTTGCAACTCTCTAGCGATCAGCATTATAAACACAAGTAGAAAATGAGGGGTGGTCCAAGATTAGAGAAGATTTAGTAAAATTGTGGTCCCATGTTGTCCAGTGATTTTGTTTCAGATTCCTATGGGATGTCGAATGGTAAACAGTCATTCTTTTTTACACTTCACCCTGAGGATATCCAATATCTTTTCACATTTTGGATTCTCAATAAACTTCTCATTGGGTGCCAAATCCCACAAAGATATGGATAAAGGCCCTCATTCTTTAGTCAGATTCTCAAAAAAGTGGCACGTTTACAGCTGCCTTGTCATTCATTGCAGGTGCAGCATATAGATGATTTACTAGTTCCATCAAAGACAAATGGAGATTGCATGTTGGATAAAATTGCACTCATAAACCACCTTCCTGACAATAGTCACAAGGCTTCCACCTATAAAAATGTAGTAGTGTAGAAAAGAAGTGATTTACCCTGTTCTTCATATTAAGAAAAGGGCAAGAAAAGTTTCCAAAGAACACCTTTCTGCAATTCTGAAGATGAATCCTTCAATTACCCAGAGGAAAGGGAGGATGTTTTTGGCAATAGTTGGCTACTGTCATAAGTGGTTTCCAAACGTTCCTTGTTGTAAAGCCTTTACTGAGGCTTACTTGCAGTGACATAAATAATGAGGTGCAATTTGAGCGCAAATTCAGGAAAGACACCCGAGACCTCAGAGAAAAACTTTGTGACACCCTCTCTCAGAAACAGAAAGGTGTATTCTCTCACTTCTAGTAAAAAAGCGTGGTGAGGTAAAGCAGCCTGTTGCTTTCTTCTCTGCTACATTAGATCCTGTAGCTGTACCACTCCCTGGATGTTTCAAATTGGCTGCAGCTGTTTGCCTTGCAATTGAACAGAGTAAGGGAATAGTTATGGGTCATACTTTAAATGTGTTAGTCTAATTTGGTTGAGATTTTTCTGACTCATACTAAAACTCAGCATTTGACAAACAGACACCTTATGAAGTACAAGCCATTAATAAAGGCATTTGAGAATACTTTAAATAACAAATGCAATACTCTGAATACTGTAAATGCTGCAATGTTGCTTCTGATTCCAAATAATGAGGAAGATGATGATGAACGTCCTGTCCATAAATGTATCAATGAAACAAAATTGTGTACCACACCAAGATCATGTATCAAGAATGTTCTCCTTAAAACGGCTGATCTGACTTTGTTTGTAGATGGTTCTTGTCTGAGACACCATACAGAAAAACTGAGAGCAGGTTATACAGTCTGTTCCTTTTCTGAAACTACTGAACCATCATATTTGCCTGACATAATTTCAGCACATGTAGCAAAGTTAATCACCTTGACAAGAGCTTGTTGTTTGTCTAAGGAAATAAGTAGGAGATTGTAAACAGACATTCACTCTTAAAGTAGTAAATGCTTTTGGGCATTTACATTAATATAAGAGCTTCATGACATCCTTTGGTACTCTTATCTAGAATTGGTCATTTATTCGGGAACTATTAAAGGCTCTTCAGCAACCTAGTGAATTATCATTTGTAAAATGTATGGCAACATAATTCTGGTGATGACATGATTAGCAAGGGTAATAAGTATGCAAATCAGGTTGCAAAATACTGTGCTCTTAAAAATGTAACTGTCAGATCAAATGAACAGAAGCAAAGAGAAAAATCAGAACATTTTTAAAGTTGTGTGAAAACTGACAATGTAAATTATGTTTTTTTTTTTGTTAAATCCAATACAGGACACACTGAATGAACTCAGAGAGTGGCAAGAGTTAGTGCCAGAGGATGAAAAGAAAAGTTGGAAATAAGCTGGTTTCAGGAAGACTATTGATGTTATATTTGATGTTATATGGATAACTCCAGATTATCAATATGTTCTAAATGACTCAATGTTTCAGAAGATGTCTTGGTACATACGTGGTCAGACTCATGTAGGATTTGATCGGGTGGTCAGGTTGTTCTATATGTTTTGGCATAACGTGATGTTTAGAAGTGCAGAAGAAGATTTTGGTCAACAATCCATTAGTTGCCAGAGATTTAGTCAGGGAAGACATACAATAGTGACCATGAGTTACATAGGGAAATCTAAAGGCCCATTTACACAGCTTCATGCAGACTTAATAGAGATGCCTGTTATAATGAGCCACCATATGTTCTTGTGATTGTCTGCTTGTTGTCTAAATAGGTGGAGGCCTATGCAATCTGGAGAAACTACAGCATTACTATATCCAAGATCTTTTTGCGAGAGTAAATGCCTTATTTTGGCATGCCTAAGTCTATTTAGGCTGACCGAGACCCTAAAATTATTTTGTACTGCTTGCAGACAGAGCAATATTGTCATTGTAGTTATCCACCAGAGGCATCATGTGTTGTTGAAAGGATGCATGGTGCAACCATGTCAAACTTGCCAAAGAGTGTGCCTTGACAAATCTAAAATAGTCAGATGTTCTTCCTCTTGTTCTCATGAGCATTAGAACTACTCAAAATGAAATGACTAGCATCTTGCATCACACAGGTCTTATGGGCAGAGCTATGTGAATCCCTTTTGTCCTATTTGTTTCTTCAGCAGCACTTTGGGTTAATAATTGATGACATTGTGTTTCATTACTGTCAAGCTTGGGTTAATGAGGTGAACTCTGTTTCTCATCAGGTGATTTTGGCAACACCATTGACAAAAGAAGTTCAGAGTAGTGCAGTGCAATGCACAGCAACCAAGTGACTGGATCCTAATCAAGAAGCATGTTCGTATCATATTGTCTAGAGCCAAGGTGAAAGAGGCCATATCAATGTGTGCTAACACTGCTGTAAAATGTGCTGGAAACCCTAAGTAGATCCATGCATCTCACACAAAAAAAGTGAAGACAGCAGATGAAGAAGTAATGACAACAACCACTGATTCATATGATCAAGTTCACTGTGTGGATCCAAAGGGGGGAGAAGATCGTGCTGGTGGTACGAGTAGCCAGTTTGAAAATCAGCAAGTTGAAAGTTGAGAAGAAATATTGCAAAGGTACTAGTCAGTTCAAAAGCTAGGCTGAAAATCCAAGTTGCAGGACCACCAAGGGAAAACAGTTTACAGTGAGCCAAGTTGGCCAACAAAGTTCTGCAGTTAGTGGAGAAGATTCAGCACTAGTCACAAGTAAAGATACAGAAAACAAGAATGTTCACCAAGGAGATAAGTGGCCAGAGTCAGGGAATAAAAGCAGTAAAAAACAATTCTGGAAGAATAGAATCAAAGACCAGAATAAATTATAGAAAAAACAGAGACAATCAAAATTTAAATTGATGCTGAGAATAGAAAATCAGAATCACCTGTTGCCAAAAGACCAACAAGAGAGAGATCTCTGAACAAAAAAATACGGATTACCTGATGGACAGTCTAGCATCTATGTCAGGAGAGGAAGAAGAATCAGAATCAGAAGTGGAAATCTATGATCTGAAAAACTCTTACCAATTCAAAACATCAGAAAAGCCACCCTTTTCTTAATTCTACTGGGTTTTTGAAACTAAAGTTGTTTTTATTTTTAACTGTGCAGATATTTATTGATTTTATTGTGTACCTTAGTTATCCAGATGGGAAAAGAGGGTTCTTGAATCCCTGAAAAAAAAGAAGAACATTGAAGTCTAATTTTTGAAGTTTATTTCCTGATTGTTGTACCTTTTGTATTTTTTGTTTTTCTCAGTAGCAGATGGTATACACCAGATGCTGTAAAATCATTGGGTATAGACTCTTTAATTAGAAGCTCACTAGTTTAAACTGACTTAATGTTATGCCTGATTTGTCCAGTTGGATATGCCTCAATTTCATTAGTGAACAAACCACTCTATATAATGACATAAAACACTTGAGATTTACAAATAGGAATAGAACAGTAGATCGAGTTGGGGAAAATGTAAATTCAGTTTGGATATAAAGAGTACACCAGAATACTAAATATTAACAACCGTTTCATGTGTACATTTGTTAGACTTGGCATCCTTGGTGTGGTCTCCCCTAACTTTTTGCCTCTGTCTTCCAGTTTGTTGATGTATGCTGGACTCTTTTCTTGCTGTTTTTGTTACTCTGGGTACTTTACCACTGCTATCCAGTGCTAAAGTGCAAGTGCTCCTATGTAAATTATATGTGTAATTGACTTTCCACGATTGGGATATTTGACTTACTAGTAAGTCTTAGTACAGTGCACTAGAGGTGCCCAGGGCCTGTATATCAAATGCTACAAGTGGGCCTGCAGCATGGTTGTGCCACCCACATCAGTAGCCCTGAAACATGGCTCAGACCTGTCACTGCAGTGTCTGTGAGTGCAGTTTTAAACTGCCAATTGAACTTTGCAAGTGTCGCCACTTGCCACGCCTAAACCTTTCCTTTTTTATACATGTAAGGCACCTCTAAGGTAGGTCACAGGTAGCCCCGTGGACAGAGTGCAGTGTATGTCAAAGGTGGGACATGTACTTATGCGTTTCACATGTACTGACAGTGAAATACTGTAAAATTCAGTTTTCACTGTTGCAAGGCTTAACTCTCTCATAGGTTAACATGGGAGCTGCCTTTAAATTTTATTAAAGTGGAGATTCCCTTTGGGAGCAGATAGAAATGTGGAGTTTAGGGTCTCTGAGTTCACAATTTAAAAATACATCTTTCAGTGAAGTTGGTTTTTAGATTGTGTGTTTGAAAATGCCACTTTTAGAAAGTGGGCATTTTCTTACTTAAACTATTCTGTGACTCTGCCTGTTTGTGGATTCCCTGTCTGGGACAGTTTGACAGTTGGGCTGTTTGCAACTCTCTCTAGACAGTGACTCAAAGGGTGCTGGAGCGTAGCCCCCATATCCTGATGAAGATCTGTGCTAGGAAGGGAGGGGAGATTGGTCACTCACACCTGAATAGGTTGTGTCTGTCCTCCCACAAGGCAGTCTCCAATCCCCTGGTGTGTGCCTGGGGCCTGACCTGGGCAAGGCAGGATCTTACAAACACTTGAGACTTTACTTTTAAGTTTGCCGTCTTCAAAGGCAGAAAGAGGCATAAGTATTGCACCCAAAAACCACAGACTTTAGATTACTTCAAGGAATCAAGAGGAACCTCTGCCCGGAGAAGAGCTGAAGAGCTGAGGAGAAGTGCTGTCCTGGCCTGTGACTGTGCTATGTTGGGCTACCCTGCAGTTGCTGCTTCTGCCTGTGCAAGGGGACAGAGACTGGACTTTGTTGCAGTCCTGCATGGGAAGTGACTCTAAGGGCTCGGAGTAGAGCTTGCCTCCTGGTTTGAAGCATCAGGGACAGCAAAGGCTTCACCAACCAGACCTGAGTCTACTTGCTATGGACTCTGGATTGTCAGAGGGTGCCATTCCAGTTTCTGAACCCCTGGAAGTGAATTTCTGTAGAAAAAACTGTCCAATAATGCCAGACGCCGCCCTGCGACTTCACAAAGGACGCAGCTGCCTGGAACTCCAACACTGCTTGCCCCGAGGCCATGGACCTTGCTGAGTGTGATGAATCTGATCACCCTGTGAGCTGACATCGCTACCCCAGAACTGCAACACCGCCTGCACAGAGGTCGTGGACCTCGTAGAAGTCCGAATACCCTGTAGGCCACTGATCCCCCCCAACTTCGCTGAGTGTCATAAGTCTATCATCTGTGATGATCTAACACCATCACAGCTCCTGTGGCCCTGTGATGTCATTGTGTCATCGTGAGGTTGCCCCAAAGCATTGTGACTCTCTGGACTTCGCATCTGCCGGAACCAAGGGACTGACTCCGCATCTGACACCGCTTCATCTCCACCACCCTGTAGTTAGGACCCGACGCCACTGCACAACGTCGCTCTCCTTCTGGCCCATGGCACTGGAACTGATGGCGCATCTGACTCTGTGCACTGGCCTGTTTTCTACTTGTTTCTGGGTTGATAATTTTGTCCAAAATCATTTCTAATAATGGTCAGTCACCTGTCTGCAATTATGTTTGAATTATTGTTAAATATATCACAAGAGGAAGATCCCTCAGAATAAGGACACTCTCATCTCTTCACAAAGTTTCTGTGAACACATAATATCCACATTTTTTATTTACATCTAACAGCATACCTTGCAAAGGAATTGGAATGTTCTAAAAGTGAGAACGATATTAGCTGCTCACATCTGTAAGACATTGCATTATTATATGTCCAGATCAAGGAAAAATCTCATCTCTCGTCAAGGTGAACCCTCAAAGTAACTAAATTAACCTAAGCTCAACCACCTGGTAGCTGTGGCACAGAGCAGACAGACTTAAGTATGATAATTTGTAAAGAATATATTCAGTACAAAAACTACACTAAAGTCAAACCACAGAGCAATAAAACTCAATACAAAATTAGAAAAATAGAGAAACCTTTGATTCATAAAATTACATCAAAAGTACCGAAAGCCAATAAGGGGAAACCGAACCAGAGATATATCTATATTTTTATTTTGGGTCGAAAGCACACCAAAAAGCCAAATTGATGCAATGACATAATGCGTCAGTGTCTGAGGAAACCACCTTGCCTGCCATAAATAATAGGAGTCAATTCCTGTTTTTTTTTGTTGAGATCACAGTTAGTATGTCAGGCTGACATTTTGGGTGGTACTATTCTTATTGGAGTAAATAATCTAGAGTATGGACTAATTTAATCATCAAATTTGAAGTTAACCCACTTGAAAAACACAACCCATGTCTGTGCAATGGAACAAATGGCTAATTGATTTCTTTCAAACTCTCAAAGTGGTGTAAAGCTGAGAAAGCAAATTTTATGTGTTGCAAGATATGAAGACCTAGTAGTAGAAGAGTCCTCCCAAAAACGTATAATTTGTAAAAGTAACTGAAAGGGGCAACTGGAACTGAGCTCTGCCTGTCTCGCCTATTGCTGAGATGATAAAGTAGTTCACCAGCCAAATTCATAAGTTTAAAAGTCCTGACTGTGCAATACCATGTAGCTGACTTTCTCAATGTTCCCACCCATGCAAACCTTCTTACGATACTGATATGAGCATGAGGCATACAATTTCACCCCTAAATGTTGCGATTTCCTTTTAACCAGGAAACAGGTTTGATTTTTTGAACTTGAGAATAAATCTCACTTTGAGAGCACATTAAGCTAGGTACTTTTTCAACACAGCACTTTATGGGATTGCTTGGGGGTGGGGTAAAAGGGAGTTGAAAAGTGCTGACAAGTGTCAGAATTCAGAGCTTTAGAATTACTTTTTTTATTGGAACCTGGGTGGCAATACCTAGAAAAAGGAGCAAGCATTTCAGCAAAAACCTCAACATTCTGATTCAGAGGATTCAGTAAAAAGTACCCAATAGGATTGCTGATGGAAGAAGTAGATGGGATAGTAACTAGGTAATGAATAACCAACGATTTTGCTAAAAAAGATTTCAGACCTCATTCTGCTTTGTTTGATCATGTGTCTTGATTGAATGCATGTGAAGGAAATTCTGAGATCATCACAGCTAATACCTGTTAACATCTGCAAACTTAACTAAGGCAGGTTGAACCACTGATTCCAATTTTACTATGATATGCTCCAAAACAGATCTGCTAGAATCCTTAGTCAAATGCAGTTTACAAGCCTTTCTTTCTGTCAATCTTACAGAATCGAGGGGCGGAAATCTTCCAAGATATCTGTGGACATATGCACTGATTTATGCACTTCTGCTTGAATTGGTCCACATACACATTTTCATTATAAGTAGGACAAAGCATTGTAGAGTATTTATTGCGTAATTTATTAATAGTTCTATAATCCATTTGACTCGCTACTCCATGCACAGCATTGATATGTGGCTCAATATATGCAATTTCTTTATTTTAGACAACCACAGCCATCTCTAAAAAGATGTCAATGTTTGATGAGAAGTAATATTTTTTGCCTAACGTAACATTTGAAATAGGCACATATGCCTTATGCCTACCTACGTTATCACAAATATTGGAATAGACTGCAGTATTAATATCCCAAGCCAAACAACCAGGCCTAGACTATCCTATTGAGGCTTCTAACAGTTCTCAGATTGATGTGTCTTGACCTGAGTATGAGTATGGCCTGGTATAGCCTGCGCCATGGCAACAAGAGACAGCTTAAATTCCTATCACAGTCATAGTCGGTGAGGCCTTTTGTTGTTGGGGACTATAGGCATTGTAGTCCCCCAACATGTTCACCTAGACCTGTCCTCCTCCCCCTCTTCCACTAAGACTATTGTGTAGTCCCACAGGATCAGTTATAAACAGCTCAATGACATGGGGAAGCATGTCCCAGATTCAGATTGCTGAAATTGACACATTGGAGTATGCATCAGGTTCTGAGGACCCACTTTACCTGCTGTGAATGATGGGGTGCAGGTCCTGTTTTTTTTGCCATGCTGGCAGTCTGCATGTGGCTGGTGGTTGATGCAGCAGCAGTTTGCAGGGAATGAGTAAGGTAAATCACAGGTTTGTTGTTTCTTATACTGTCAAGCTGGCTCGGTCCAATACCACTATTAGGAATCAACATCACACAGCATGTGCCAGAGAAGAGTAAAAAATGAACAAATATCCAACACAGTTCAACAACGAAGATCAGAGGTGTATTGGTAGGCAATACTGAATGGGAAAATTGATGTTTATTGGAGTGTTTATGCATTCAAATGGGGGTGCCTATAGATGATGGTTCAGAGAATGAATTCAGTTGCATTAAATGGGGATCTCTTGCGAGATGCTTGGAAGCTATTGATTACCCATTTTAGGGTCATGGCCTTCACAAAGTTCTAGGCATCATTTGTGAAAAAAACAGAAACATATTTTTATGGTGTCAAATGTCAAAAGTAAAAGGACATACATTTTATTCCATTTACATGACCATTTACACATGAAGGGGGTATTTCCACAGATTCCCCTGAGGTGTCCCCAGTTCCTCCAACAGTGCAGATGTTTCTCTGTGACATGATTAACAATGGGTGTGTAGTTGAGTTCAACAGGTGCTTGCAACCCATTACGAAGAAACAGGGGTGGTTCCTCCCTGGGGGCAAATGGGGTTGCCCATCTACTAAAAGCAGCCACAATAGTAAAATTTAAAAATTCCCAAGTCTCACTCTAGACTTTTAATAGACTGGGCTTAGCCTGGCTGATGTGTTTGTTTATGAGGGGTAGAGGCAGGGTGGGGGCCAGTTTTTTTGTTTGGCATGTCATCCAGCTTAAGTCCAGTGCGCATGTCGGGTTGGACAGGTTTCTGACTGTGTCCAACCCATCACTCACACTCTGAACCTCCCAAACCCATGCTCTGTCCAGCAGCCAGGGAAAGACAGCACATCTCCCCAACCTCCGTTTGAGAGCTGGGCTCCCCTGCTCACACCATTACTGGCATTGCTCCCATGCAGCTTCAAGTGGAAAAAGCATGAGAGCAAAGTCTGGACTGGCTGTGGTCGTGTTAGCCTGTCCCTGCGGTCCTATACTTGGAGACAGTGTAGGTGCCAGCAAAGGGAAACATCCTTTTTTACAAAGTTTTAGTTACGAAGTCGTGGTTAACGTAAGCGCAACAATGCTTTTTTTAACCACGACTCCGTTATTTTGTGCCTTAACTACGTATGTTCTGAACAACGAACATGCGTGGTTAAGGTACAAAGAAGGGAGTCGGCTAAGGAGGACGACGCAGGTGACGAGGGGACGACTAAGGTAAGTGGGGGGTTTTAGGTTTTGGGGTGGGGTTGGGGGGGTGGGGTGTTTTAGGTTTTGGGGAGGGGGTGGGGGTCAGGGGGTTTTAGGTTTTGGGGTGGGGTTTGGGCGTTTTAGGTTTTGGGGAGGGGGTCAGGGGGTTTTAGGTTTTGGGGCGGGGGTGGGGCGTTTTTGGTTTTGGGGAGGGGGTGGGGGGTTGGGGGGGTGTGGCGTTTTTGGTTTTGGGGAGGGGGGTCAGGGGGTTTTAAGTTTTGGGGTGGGGTTGGGGGGTGGGGCGTTTTTGGTTTTGGGGAGGGGGTGGGGGGTCAGGGGGTTTTAGGTTTTGGGGCGGGGTTGGGGGGTGGGGCGTTTTTGGTTTTCGGGAGGGGGTGGGGGTCAGCAGGTTTTAGGTTTTGGGGCGGGGTTGGGGGGTGGGGTGTTTTTGTTTTTGGGGAGGGGGTGGGGGGGTCAGGAGGTTTTAGGTTTTGGGGCGGGGTTGGGGGGGTGGGGCGTTTTTGGTTTTGGGGAGGGGTGGGGGGTTAGGGGGTTTTAGGTTTTGGGGCGGGGTTGGGGGGGTGGGGCGTTTTTAGTTTTGGGGAGGTGGTGGGGGGTCGGGGTTTTAGGTTTTGGGGTGGGGCTGGGGGGGTGGGGCGTTTTTGGTTTTGGGGAGGGGGTTTTAGGTTTTGGGGTGGGGTTGGGGGTTGGGGTGAGGGATGTAGGATCAATGGTGCCTATTACTAATGCTTTTATCGGCATGCCTTTACAACGAAATCTCGTTGTTAAGGCATTTGTGGGAAAGTCATTAGTAGTAACAACGAGGTTGGTGTTGCGACCTCGTTGTTAAGGCACTAGTTGTTTCGGAAGTCGGTGTTCCATCGTATAACCGCCAGCAAATTAAAAAGCATGATCAATCACTGTGTGACTTTATTATGAAGCCATGCAGTTATTGGTTATGTTTCCTTAACGATGATGCAATGCTTTTCCCCTGATCTAACAGCAGGCGCATTTTAGCACAGGTGATTTCTTGCAGGGGTGGTTCTTCCGCTGGGCAAAAGGGCTTTGGCCCTCTACTAAAAGCAGCCACAATAGCATAATTAAAAAATTCCCAAGTCTCACTCCAGACTTTTTAATGGAGTGGTCTGAGCCTGATCGATGTGATTGTTTATGAGGGGTGGAGGCAGGGTGAGGCCAATCTTCTTGCTTGGCATGGTATCCAGCTTAAGTTCTGGTTGGACAGGTATCTGACTGTGTCCAACCCATCATGTGCACTCTGAATCTCCCAAACCCATGCTCTGCCTAGAAGCCAGGGAAAGACAGCACAGCTCCCCAGTCTCCCTTTGAGCGCTGGGCTCACCTGCTCACACCAATACTGACATTGCTACTATGCAGCTGACAGAGGTTAGGTTGACTTGTCCCTGCGGTCCCATATTTGGAAGCAGTGTAGGGACTGCCAAGTTAAGGAACATTACCAGACACTGTGAGACTTTATTATAAAGCCATACAGTGATTAGTTATGTTTCCTTAAGCATAATGCAATGCTTTTTCGTTGTTCTAACAGCACTCGCCTTTTGTCAGGGGTGACTTCTTGCCATTATGGAGGTATGGAGAGCTCTCGGCAGCTGTTTGTCTTGCTCCTGTCACTCCACTGTGACTTCGTTCTGGAAGGTACATGCCTCCTTGTTGTAATCCAAGCTGTATTTCCTGACAACGTAATTTCAAAAGCAGTAAAGGGAATCAAGGGACATAAACGTGAAATGGGGAAGAGGTGGGCCAGGTAAAAGAGTATGAGACAAAGAAAATGGCAGGGCATATCTGATATGAAGACATGGAAATGGTTTGATTACGTTTGTATCCCTTGATTCCCTTTACTGTCTGCACCTCTTCTTAGTCCTTGTTGACAACAGTTCTAGCACACACATTATTAACACAAATAGAAACATACAGGCACAAAAATGGCATATATTTGCAATGCAGGAGGGCGTGGTCTGGCGCTACAAGATGGCGGGTGGAATCTAGGAGCGCTCCCGCTGCCTGACTCCCCATCCGGCAAATACGCCACTCTCCAGATATAATACTCAGAGAGAGTGGCGGGACTGTGTGGCCCGGGTGTGGGGGTACCCGGAGAACCTGGGTGGGCTGTATTGCTTCCCCTGCATGCCATGGTAGCCACAGCAGACTGAAATGCCGCCACATGGTGTGTGAAGATGGAGGCAGCTTAGGCCTGGTCGAGGCAAGAGGGCCTAGCTCGGGGTGAGGAGTGGAGATCGTGGGAGGGTCTGAGACGGAGCACGCGCCCCCCTCCTTCTGCTTTTCTTTTCTCCTTCCTCCTTCCCCCAACCCCCATCACTCCTGTGAAGAGGAAGTGTGCTCTTGTAGATTGGGCGGGAGAGGCCCAATCAGATGCAGTGCGAGGGGGCCCCTGAGTGAGAGGACAGTAATTGCTTGGTGAGGCCCCCTCCCGCTAGACTTGAGCTGTAAGAAGAGGTGGAGGGGCTGTGTGGCTTGACCACGGGGGCACCCAGAGGACCTGGGGGAAACTGAGCTGATTCACAACACAGCGTGCTGGCTGCAGTAACTCGAGGGGCCCTTGCCACGTGAGATGAAAGAGTTGGCCTGGGCCCAACCATGGCAAGAAGGCCCGGATTGCGTAGAGGAGCGCAGATCATGGAGAGGCCTGGTAATGGCGCACAAGCCCTCCCTTCACTTTCCTTATTTCACTCCTCCCCCCAAAGACTCCCATAAGTGCACTAAAGGATGTGCGCTGTCACTGACTGGAGCTTAGGTGGCCTGACATAGAAGTGGACATGGCGAAAGGGGTCCGAGTGAGAAGGGGGTGACTGCTGAGCAGGCCTTCCTGCTGGGCCTGGACTGTGAGGTGAGGTGATCAATGCCGATATTTCTGGCAGAGTACTGAGGACCTCCCTGGTGAGAGACCCATGTAAGATATTGTAGGGGTTGTTGCAGCAGTGTTCAAGGAGGTGAGGAGACATCAGACTAGGATTAAAGCAGTAAGAGAGCAGCCTGCATGCTGACTAGTAGAGAGCGCAGCAGCGACACTGCCTGGGAGTGGCCTGTCTTCCAGGAGTGCTCCTGCAGACCTCACAGGTGGTGCAGGCCATACAGAGCTGCAGGCCTTGGTCAGTACTAGCTGTCAAGACAGCCTGGTAGATAGTTGCTGGTGCACTTTACGGAGCATCTGCCCCCCTCGCATTTTGGGGCACTGCCGTGGGAGACCTCCCTGACAATGCAAAGTGTCATATGAATAAAGGACATGTGGTGGAGTGCCTTGCTCCCCCCCAGGCACTTGAGGACAGAGACCTTCGTGTGGCACCTCCTCCCTGTGGTCCAGCAATGACGGATGGACATTGCATTGTTGGCATACCTTTTAACTTCTCACAAGACACGGATTGTGAGAAATTGAGTTTGCTGCCTGCTTTATTGGTGCTATGGGGAAGAGGAGAGGATCCAGTGCTGGCCCGCAATAGCATTGGGTGGCCGTATCTCTGGTTCCACCAGGCACACAGCATGTAGGGGTTGGCTGGCCCCTACCCTTCATGATGATAAATTGGACAAAATCCTGGAAGTCATTGAGGCCACTGGGCAGGACTTGCGTAATGGAGTGAATGCGGTGGCATTGGAGGTCAGCCTACTCTGAAAGGACCAGAAGAAACTATCCGCAAGAGTTACAAGCACAGAAAGTGAACTCAGAGACTTGTGGCCATCACTAGTGGAGTCAGGTCCCTCACCAGAGGGCCTGTCCTAACTGAATAATATCTGAATAATAAGGTTCCTGGAGGGGCGAAAGGGTCAGACAGCAGCCAATTTTTTTAGACCTGGCTGGCTAAAAATGTGGGAGTGGAAGCCTTATCTTCACTCTATATTGTGGACCATTACTGAACTCACAGATGCCTGGGACTTGGTAGAGCAATGCAGATATAAGGTCTCCACATCTTCATCACCAAGTGCACACCCTGGCCAACCAAAAAGAAAGAAGCACAGTAAGAAAACCCTACCAGGGTCTGGCACAGATAGAATGACAGGTGCTCCCACCCCTGCCCAGCACGACTGGAACAAAGCAGGCACTGTCTGCTGCATCTGCGCTATGGCTGGACGAGGGACTGCCCGCATCGCAGATCAGTAACGGCCGACATGCCGACACTGAGTTAGAGGCCTCTATCAGTGGGACTCCTCCTGACATCCTGCCAGTGGTAACACCGCAAACAGAGGACATGCTAATCTAGGAAGGTACTGGCTATTAGTATAAGTGTTAGCGGCTTCATTATTCCCCTGCCCTTCGGGCTAATCGTCCTACTGAGTAAGACTAATGAAACTAAATGTTTGAAGTGAGATGTTGCATTTAGGGACATAACATGTTCTAAGAGTCGGGTGGCGCGAACCCTGGGAATCACACTGGTGTCCACAGGTCATGCTGTCGGGCGAAATGCAGACTCCATTGTTTGGGATTATGTGTTCATGGTTTGGGTGTACCTCATTCTTCAGGGCTGCCCTGGGATGGGAGTTTTGGGTATCAGTTATAGTTATAATCAAGTTTGAGTAAGATGCATGAAAGGCGCAAGCACAGGAATAGATTTGGCCCAGCAGCGGGGAGTGGTCTTCCTTCCCAATACCCTCAGCATAATCATGATTAAATGGCAGAAATTAGTGACTTGGAATGTCCGGGGCCTGGGCACCACTCATAAGAGACATGCTATACAACAGTATATAACACGCGATAGCGCTGTTGCAGGAGACACATATAGCTGGGGGCAAAGATGCCAGACTGCAGCATAGATGGCGTGAACAATGCTATTGCGCCACTTATTCTGAGTTTGCGTGTGGACCTATGGTTTGTGTCTGTGCATGTGACCTGTTTCAATCCATTGGCACAGAAATAGATCCAGACAGTCAGTATGTTTTTGTAGAAGGGTCCCTGGATGGCAGACCCTTGCTGGGTAATGTCGCTGAACCTAACACCAATCAAATGGCGTTCTTTGTGTGTTTATCAGCTGTATTAGTTAAATGGGAACATCTCCCATGGATTGTAGGTGGGAACTTTAACAGTGTACTCAACATAGATCAGGATCGCTCTTATCCACCACTACCAGCTTCACCTGTAGTGTCGGTGGCCGCATGTCTATAACAATGGCTGAAGCAGTGGGCGTTGCGCGACTGCCTGTGCTTACTACATCCTGAAACTAGAGAGTTCATGCACTATTCTATTCCGCATTACCTAAATGCCAGGCTAGACTAGGTGCTCTGTCAGATCCCCCTACAGTTATTGTTTATTGCAACAGAATATATTGGTAAAACCTTCTCTGATCATAATCCATTATTAATATGTTTCAAATGGGACAACCGTGACCACTGGTCCCTACATGGAAGCTGCAGCCTGTAGCACTGGAGGACCAGGGGTTTCGGGAAACCAAGTGAGAAGCCCTAACGCACTACCAGACTGACAATTGGGGCACAGCAACCACCCACATGATTGATTGGGAGGTGCTGTAAGTATTGATACAGGGACACTGTATTCGCACAACAGTGGGGGTTCAAGCAATGATACACAGGGAATTACCATGCTTAAAAACTAAACTAAGGGAGATAGAACTACAGTCAGAGGACTCTCTAGAGGGAAAGCGCCAATTATTTACTGCCACGGAGATGCACGCCCACCTCGTAGAGCAACTCTGTTGTCTTGACTTTAAACACATCAGGTGAGGATGCATGCTGAGGGGGACAAATCAGGGCACCTGGTGGCCTGCTTGCTGTGTAGCTCAGCCCCCACGCACCTGCTCACGACTCAAGTAGACAATCATGCTGTTTACCTACGTACCACCGAGACCTGTATAACCCCTGCCAACAAACAGAACCTAGAGGATACAGGCCTTCCTACAGGGAGTGACCTTACCAGCACTATGCCCTGCCATCGTAGAAGCCCTTAATACACCCTTAATGACTCAGGACATAGGTTAGGCGGTACGAGCATCAGCTACAGAAAGGACCCCAGGGATAGATGAATACCCTATTGAGTTTTTTAAAACCTACCTACTGCCACCTGCGCCTAAACTGTTGGAGGTTTACCAGGCAGCATTGCAGGAGGGTAGACTCCCTCTGTCTCTGCGAGAATCCTTGCTCATATCTCCTCCCAAACCAGGGAAAAACCCACAAGAGTTGCCATCCTACCACCCCCTTTCAATGCTTGGGTCGGACTATAAAATATTGAGCAAATTTATAGCCTCTAGTCTATTAGTTCAGATGCCCTAGCTAATACACATAGACCAGAAAGGATTTGTCCCAGGCAGATCCACACCACTTAATCTATGTTGGCTGCATAGAATATTGGAAAGGGCCCTGGCACAATGGCCATATGCTGCGTGTCTAGTTCAAGACCTCGAAAAAGCATTTGATATGCTAGACTGGAACTATATGTTCTCCACCATTGGCACCTTCGGCATAACCGGTCACCTGAATAATCTCATACATTTTTCATACGTGGATCCTATGGCTTAACTAAAGATAGGACAGTGCATTTCCCCTTCCTTTCCGGGACATGAGACATGTGCCAGGGCTGCCCCCTGTCTCCACTACTCTTCACCTTGGCTATGGAGCCACTGGCCCAGAGGCTTCATCAGCAGGGTGCAGACAGGGGGTTCCACTGGACGGAATCATGCACATCGCTTCTTATATGCAGATGACATACTATTTATATCTTTGATATAAGGAATGGCATAAGTGCCATAACTAAGATAATATCCGACTTCAGGGCAGCGTCAGGTCTAGGGGTAAACTGGTCTAAGTCCTGCCTATTTCCTTTGCACCCACGCTGCCCTACGCAGCACCTCCAAGCAGAAACTCGAGAAATACACTGGTAGTCCACTACCTTTCATTATTTAGGTATAAGCATTTACCACACCATGCAAGATCTGCTGGATGATAACTTCACAAGACCTATTTCAATTATATCCTCTCAGATGACCTTTGGAGCACTCTACCGCTTACTATGCAAGGCAGGATCGCATTACCTAAAATGGTTGTACTTTCGTGCCTCTTGTTTTATTTTCCTAATCTCCCTCTGTTGGACTTTTGCTTATGCAGGGTCATCCCCAGACTTTTTTGCCTCCTGCCTCCTATTTTTTTCTGACCTGTCGCTGTTGGCTTTTCAACTCTGAGCACTTTACCACTGCTAACCAGTGCTAAAGTGCATATGCTCTCCTGTTTAAATTGTATGTACGTGGTTTATCCATGATTGGCATATTTGATTTACTAGTAAGTCCCTAGTAAGGTGCACTAGAGGTGCCAGGGCCTGTAAATCAAATGCTACTAATGGGCCTGCAGCACTGGTTGTGCCACCCACATAAGTAGCTCTGTAATCATGTCTCAGACCTGCCCCTGCAGTGTCTGTATGTGTATTTTTACACTGTAAATTCGACTTGGCAAGTGTACCCACTTGCCAGGCCTAAACCTTCCCTTTTCTTACATGTAAGGCACCCCTAAGGTAGGCCCTAGGTAGCCCCAAGGGCAGGGTGCAGTGTATGGATAAGGTAGGACATATAGTAATGTGGTTTATATGTCCTAACAGTGAAATACTGCCAATTTCGTTTTCACTGTTGCAAGGTCTGTCTCTCTCTCATAGGATAATATGGGGGCTACCTTTAAATATGATTAAAGTGTAGATTCCCCTAGAGAGTAGATGGACATGTGGAGTTTGGGATCCCTGAACTCACAATTTAAAGATACATCTTTTAGTAAAGTTGATTTTAAGATTGTGAGGTTGGGAATGCCACTTTTAGAAAGTGAGCATTTTCTTGCTTAAACCATTCTGTGACTCTGCCTTGTTTGTGGATTCCCTGTCTGGGTCAGTTTGACAGTTGGGTTGTTTTTCCCCTCACACCAGACAGTGACACAAAGGGAGCTGGGGTGTAATCTGCATTTCCTGATTAGCCATCTCTGCTAGGAGGGAGGGGTGGAGTGGTCACTCTCATCTGAAAGGACTGTGCCTGCCTCTGACAATGCTGTCTCCAGCCCCCTGGTGTGTGTCTGAGGCCTTGCCTGGGCAAGGCAGGATTTCACAAGAAGGTGTGAGTCCCCTTTGAAGAAAGGTGACTTCAAAGACTAAAATGGGTATAAGAAGGGCACCCAAACTTACAAACTTTAGAAACACTTCTGGAACCAAGAGGAACCTCTGCCTGGAGAAGAGCTGATAGCTGAGGAACAAGTGCTGCCCTGCCTGTGACTGTGCTTTGTGGAGCTTTCCTGCAGTGCTGCTTCTGCCAGAGTAAGAGGGCAAAGACTGGACTTTGTGTGCCTTCCATCTTGAAGAAGAAATCTCCAAGGGCTTGATGTAGAGCTTGCCTCCTGTTGTTGAAGTCTCAGGGATAGCAAAGACTTCTTCCTGCCAGCACCTGGAGTCTCTGGAGAGACCCCTACTCTGCTCTGTGGTGCCCTTCCAGTTCCTGGGACCCTGAAAGGAGAGGCTGGCAGCCTAAGGACAAAAATACACGCACCGAGCACCGTGCGGAGAAAAGATCGACGCGAATCCGATCGCGGCTGAGAAAACGACGCGACGCCGGTTCCGCAGCTGAGAAACGACGCCGCAGGAAACGCGACCGAAAAACCGACGCCCGGAGCAGGAGAAACGACGCGCAGCATCGCTGACGGAGGCTGAGAGATCGCACCCTGCGCCGCGGGACTTTCGGATCGTCGTGTGGCTGGCTTTTTCAACGCGCACCGCCGTGCCGAGTTGTTTTCGACGCACACAGCCGTGCAGGGTTACTTTCGACGCACACCGCCCGTGCGGGGTTATTTTTGACGCAAACCAGGTACATTTTCACGCTAGCAGCGCTAGTGTGGTGTTACAACTACCTAAAGACTCTTTTTATTTTAAACCTTTAAAAAATCATAACTTGACTTGTGTATGTTGGATTTTTGTTGTTTTGGTCTTGTTTTGTCTAGATAAATATTTCCTATTTTTCTAAACTGGTGTTGTGTCATTTTGTAGTGTTTTCATTAAGTTACTGTGTGTGTTGGTACAAATACTTTACACCTAGCACTCTGAGGTTAAGCCTACTGCTCTGCCAAGCTACCAAGGGGGTAAGCAGGGGTTAGCTGAGGGTGATTCTCTTTTATCCTAACTAGAGTGAGGGTCCTTGCTTGAACAGGGGGTAACCAGACTGTCAACCAAAGACCCCATTTCTAACATTGGTGACCAGCGGTCGGGATTTGGACTTGTATTTGTACTTGACATACAGTAATTAAGTGTACACTACTGTTTTGATCTCAGACCACTACGTGACCACATACTACTTGTCTTGTGATTCTGCTTTTTGTTCTCTGATGTCCTCCTGGAAGTATTGATGATATTTTTGGACTTTGTTTTTTGGTTGTGAAGCCTTTGCAGAAATGGAAGTCAATTTCTGGCACCTATCTATGTATAAAAAGTGGCAGCTTAAAGCATTCTGCATGGAAAGGGGACTGGCTGTGAACAAGGAATCCAGAAGGGAGGATCTTGAGTCAGCCCTGTTTCAGGATGAATTGAAACGTTGTCAGGCAACACCACCAAATGAGTCTGAGGAGGATAACTACTCTGAGGAGGAGGACTACTCCAAAGAGGAGGGCAGTGGCCCTGAGGAGGGAACAGAAAGAGATGATAGGCTCCTAGCTCGAATCCGGAGTCTGGAAGAGCTTAAGAGGGCCGAGGAGAAGAGAGCCTTAGCCCTGGCAGAAAGGAGGAGGGACTTAGAGATTAAAAAAATGATTTATGCTTACGAGCTTAAATTGAAAGAGCTGGAAGTCATGAGGGCTGAGTCCAGCTGGAATGGTGGCAGCAACAATTGTATATCCAGTGATGCTGCAGAAGTACACATGCCCAGAGAGGTGGTGCCCTACTTGAAGGAGGGAGTTAACACACGCCAGGAGGTTCAGGGGTATGAGGTAGCTCCAGTGATGCACAGGGTCTCTGAGGTGGATTGGGGAACTGGCATGGGGAGTCATATTCCTACTGGTGGGAGGGACACTCTACTGACTCTAGTTGAGAGTGACAGGGAGAGGGGTTCCCCCCAGGTAGAAGTCCTGGTTATGGAGTGTGAAGACATCCCAGAAGAGTGTGGGTTGAGTGTCAGGGACAGTCAGGTACTGTCTCACCAGTCTCAGGAGGGTGATGTGGGGTGCTTTGTCAAAGCAGAGTCACTGGATGGTTGGGTGAAGGGTACTTTGGTTAATTCATGTGAGGGGCTGAGTGATGTAATTGCTGGAGAGCATATGTCTAGTCCTTATTTTCCAGAGCTATGCCAACACCAGGTGGAGTGTGAGTTCTCTGACCCCAGGGAGCTTACAATGGAGGCAGACTTCTGGGTGAGTACCAGAGAGTCTGAAGAGGCATTTGGGGGTGCTCCTGAGAGGAGTGGT
Organism: Pleurodeles waltl; assembly: GCF_031143425.1. Taxonomy (NCBI): domain Eukaryota; kingdom Metazoa; phylum Chordata; class Amphibia; order Caudata; family Salamandridae; genus Pleurodeles; species Pleurodeles waltl. Next base: position 1,679,408,012 of record NC_090444.1, on the reverse strand, counting down.
CTAGGTAGTTCCCAACCAGGTGAGGTAGGGAAGGATTGTAGTGTCCCAGGTAGGTCCCAGTGTAGTGGGATGGGTGAGGGACCCCATGTCCAGTCTCAGAGGAGAGGGAATGGGGATGGGTTGAGGCCCAAGGTGCCCGAGATCCGGTCCCAGGTCCTGGAGGGTTCCCTGCGGGAACCCCAGGAGGGGAGCCTAGCCTGTACCATAGGGCCATCTGTTGAGGGAGACCCCACAGTGTCAGGAGAACTTGGGGGGGCGGCTGTAGCCAGCGTCCCACCAGTTCTGGTGTCTGGCAGTACCACTCCTAGTGAGGGGTTGCAGAAGTCCAGACAGAGGGTTGAGAGGGGGTTGCGGACCCCAGTGGAGAACCTGGAGGGTCAGGGGTCAGCTCTGAGAGCAGAGCCCCCCATGAATGACCTTGGTGAGACCATTTCTGGGTTGGGGGGAATCCAGACTCTGTCAGATGGGCAGAGGTCAGGAGACCTGCGCCAGCCAGACTCTTGTGTGGCCCTTCGGGACCGTGTGTCCCTTGAGGGGGGTAAGTGTGCCCCCCTGGAAGTCCTGGTGTGCCAGGCAATGGTTCAACCGCAGGGTGGTGACTCTGGGTTGAATGATCAGGTTCAGGGGGTAAACTCTGACCTGATGGGGGGTAAATGTGCTCCCAAGGAAGTCCTTGTGTGCCAGGCAGTGGTTCAACCGCAGGGTGGTGACCCTGGGTTGGATGACCAGGTTCAGAGGGTAAACTCTGACCTGGTAGGGGGTAGGTATGCCCCCCAGGAAGTCCTGGGTTGCCAGGCAGTGATCCAGTCTGTGGGTACAGACCCTGGATTGGGAGGCCAGGTTAAGGGTGTCCCCCCTGACCTGGAGGAAGGGGCTACTGCTAACAGTACCCCTACCATGTTGTCTTCTGGGGGGGCCGCTCCTAGTTGGGTGGTTCAGGACCCCAGAAGAGAGGGCAGGGGGAGGGAAGCCTCACCCCTGGCCCTGGTCCAACCTGAAGGTACAGACCCCAGGTTGGAGGATCAGTTGCAGGTTAACATCCCTGCACTGATGGAAGAATTGTGCAGGACTGCTTCTACAAGCACCCTGACAGTTTTTGACTCTGGGGGTGCCGCTTCTGCAGGGAGGGTACAGAGCCCCAGAGGGGAGGACCAGGGTCAGGTTGTCATCCCTGACCTGGTGGAAGAGAGAGTGGTCAAAGGGTGCCAGGCACCTGGGGCTACCACCCCCCACTCTCCACAGTCACAGTGGTTAGAGAGGCCTGAGGTCGGGCTCTCATCCCTGACAGTTGTCTGGGGCCACTGTGGCTTGCTGTCCTGGTGGACAGAGTTGCCCCTGGGGGGGGGAGGACGAGAGTCACACCCCGGGGGTGGAGTGGGCAACACCACTGTGTTGGCCCTGGTGGTACTATCTGCCCATTGCAATACATCTGTGAGCAAAGTAAAGTTAGGTGTTGCACAGATGGTGTCTGTAGATGTGGAGAAGGGTTCCCCATGGGTTAGCTTAGTGGGCCCTGAGAGTATGGACAGAGGGATCCAACTGGAGTCAGGAAGGCGTAGAACTGGAACATGCCCCTGCTGTTGTGGGCCTGGGTCCTTGTTCTATCGCCCCAATCAGGGAAGTACATCAAGGTATTGATTGTTCTCCCCTGGCTTTAGGCTGGTAGGGGGTCATGTTGGACTTTTGCTTATGCAGGGTCATCCCCAGACTTTTTTGCCTCCTGCCTCCTATTTTTTTCTGACCTGTCGCTGTTGGCTTTTCAACTCTGAGCACTTTACCGCTGCTAACCAGTGCTAAAGTGCATATGCTCTCCTGTTTAAATTGTATGTACGTGGTTTATCCATGATTGGCATATTTGATTTACTAGTAAGTCCCTAGTAAGGTGCACTAGAGGTGCCAGGGCCTGTAAATCAAATGCTACTAATGGGCCTGCAGCACTGGTTGTGCCACCCACATAAGTAGCTCTGTAATCATGTCTCAGACCTGCCCCTGCAGTGTCTGTATGTGTATTTTTACACTGTAAATTCGACTTGGCAAGTGTACCCACTTGCCAGGCCTAAACCTTCCCTTTTCTTACATGTAAGGCACCCCTAAGGTAGGCCCTAGGTAGCCCCAAGGGCAGGGTGCAGTGTATGGATAAGGTAGGACATATAGTAATGTGGTTTATATGTCCTAACAGTGAAATACTGCCAATTTCGTTTTCACTGTTGCAAGGTCTGTCTCTCTCTCATAGGATAATATGGGGCTACCTTTAAATATGATTAAAGTGTAGATTCCCCTAGAGAGTAGATGGACATGTGGAGTTTGGGATCCCTGAACTCACAATTTAAAGATACATCTTTTAGTAAAGTTGATTTTAAGATTGTGAGGTTGGGAATGCCACTTTTAGAAAGTGAGCATTTTCTTGCTTAAACCATTCTGTGACTCTGCCTTGTTTGTGGATTCCCTGTCTGGGTCAGTTTGACAGTTGGGTTGTTTTTCCCCTCACACCAGACAGTGACACAAAGGGAGCTGGGGTGTAATCTGCATTTCCTGATTAGCCATCTCTGCTAGGAGGGAGGGGTGGAGTGGTCACTCTCATCTGAAAGGACTGTGCCTGCCTCTGACAATGCTGTCTCCAGCCCCCTGGTGTGTGTCTGAGGCCTTGCCTGGGCAAGGCAGGATTTCACAAGAAGGTGTGAGTCCCCTTTGAAGAAAGGTGACTTCAAAGACTAAAATGGGCATAAGAAGGGCACCCAAACTTACAAACTTTAGAAACACTTCTGGAACCAAGAGGAACCTCTGCCTGGAGAAGAGCTGATAGCTGAGGAACAAGTGCTGCCCTGCCTGTGACTGTGCTTTGTGGAGCTTTCCTGCAGTGCTGCTTCTGCCAGAGTAAGAGGGCAAAGACTGGACTTTGTGTGCCTTCCATCTTGAAGAAGAAATCTCCAAGGGCTTGATGTAGAGCTTGCCTCCTGTTGTTGAAGTCTCAGGGATAGCAAAGACTTCTTCCTGCCAGCACCTGGAGTCTCTGGAGAGACCCCTACTCTGCTCTGTGGTGCCCTTCCAGTTCCTGGGACCCTGAAAGGAGAGGCTGGCAGCCTAAGGACAAAAATACACGCACCGAGCACCTTGCGGAGAAAAGATCGACGCGAATCCGATCGCGGCTGAGAAAACGACGCGACGCCGGTTCCGCAGCTGAGAAACGACGCCGCAGGAAACGCGACCGAAAAACCGACGCCCGGAGCAGGAGAAACGACGCGCAGCATCGCTGACGGAGGCTGAGAGATCGCACCCTGCGCCGCGGGACTTTCGGATCGTCGTGTGGCTGGCTTTTTCAACGCGCACCGCCGTGCCGAGTTGTTTTCGACGCACACAGCCGTGCAGGGTTACTTTCGACGCACACCGCCCGTGCGGGGTTATTTTTGACGCAAACCAGGTACATTTTCACGCTAGCAGCGCTAGTGTGGTGTTACAACTACCTAAAGACTCTTTTTATTTTAAACCTTTAAAAAATCATAACTTGACTTGTGTATGTTGGATTTTTGTTGTTTTGGTCTTGTTTTGTCTAGATAAATATTTCCTATTTTTCTAAACTGGTGTTGTGTCATTTTGTAGTGTTTTCATTAAGTTACTGTGTGTGTTGGTACAAATACTTTACACCTAGCACTCTGAGGTTAAGCCTACTGCTCTGCCAAGCTACCAAGGGGGTAAGCAGGGGTTAGCTGAGGGTGATTCTCTTTTATCCTAACTAGAGTGAGGGTCCTTGCTTGAACAGGGGGTAACCAGACTGTCAACCAAAGACCCCATTTCTAACACCCTCTAATTATACCCAGTAGGTTCTTCTGTTTGCTGCATGCTGTATTCAGTACCTTTCTTTGGAAAGATGGCAGACGTTGGGTGGCTCTACATAAATTGCAACTTCCAATTGAAGGGGGTGGGAGCCCCCAATTTTGAACACTATTATTTGGCAGCGCAACTACAGTGGCCGGCCTAATGGTTAGCGGTCCGTTTACTAGAAGAACTGGGACAGCACTCCAGTAGGGAAGCACAAGGCTTGGTTCAGGAAACCTTTCTCTCATCTGCCTCACCACCTCCACATTGTAGTAAATTGCTAAAAGTAGCCCACGCTAGCTATAAGCGCAGTATTAGATTTATGTGCCCACTCCTGACGTATTCCCCCGAAATTAGGCTTGCGGAGTTAGGGCCATTTCGGGTAATGCTGGGCCAGATGGGACTACAACAATGGGAGGCAGTGGGCATTGACAAAGTGGGAGCTCTATTCAACGATAAAGTCCTTTGACCTCTTACAGAGTGAGGGGGGACTCCCAAGAGGACATTTCATAGCACACTGTAGACTAATTGCCATACTGGCTGAACAGAGGCAAATAACAGACTTCAAACCGGATCCTTATGCGTTAGTACATGCCCTCCACAACATGGGCAGTTGGAAGAGCTTAATCACTTGGTTTGCCTGGGCACTGGCTCACAGGACCCAAGATCCTCTGCAGGTGTTGCATGGGAGATGGGAACAAGATGTGGCCAGAGAACTTCAGGATAAAGAATGGGATAGGGTACTCATCTGCCGCAAAAATGTTGGGAAATGCTAAGTTTCAATACATCCAGTACAATATATTGCACAGGGCTTACCTTACACCAGATACATTGAATAAAATGTTTGGATCCTCATCAGAATGCCCCCATTGTCATGATCCTGTTGCCAATATGATACAAATGTTCTGGTCCTGTCCGGAACTGGGTCATTTTTGGCAACAAATAACAGGGACTTGACCCATCGTACAGACGTACATACGGTAGAAGACGCCATATTGGGCCTCCTTCGCCGTCCCAAGTGGGTGGTTGTAACTGGTCCCTTTATCAACCCAGTGCTAATTATAGGCAGGCGAGCTATTGCTATGAGCTGGAAGTCGCCCGCACTCCTGACACTTTCCCAGTGGAGTGCTACTTTGTTGAAATGGGGTAAAGGCGAAGCAGTCGCTCTTTGGTGGGAGGAAGCCGGGGTTGCATAAGGTCCCAATCACAAGTGGCTGGAACATGTATATGCAGGAGTTGCATAATTATCGAAAACGAACAATGCCCTAATGGTTGCGCCATAGAGGCCAAGCCAAAGGATATATAGCCTACCTTAAAAAAGATACTGGCCCCCTTTCCCACACCCCCGGCAGTCACATACAGGTACCACATACCTATTCTCCTTCATGGGGAATATAGGTGGTGGCTAGTCCACTGTTGCAGTTTGTGGGATGGTGAATGTCAGCGATACTGGGATGTAATACATACATAGATATTTCACCAATAATGTCACACAATTACTGCTTGGGAGCAATGTACTCCACCTTTAATTAAGAGATGCAATATTCTTGTTTGTAATCCTATTGCCAATTGTCGACGTGAAACTTCCAGTTTAGTTTGATTTGCCTTAAGCTTGTTTAGAAGTTAAACAATGATTCAACCAGTAACTCCTGTCTCGCCTTCGAAGCATATGTATAATGTTGTCCCCTGCATAATGTAATATCCGTTGAATGATGTGTGCAGAAATGTCATAACTGTCGTATTAGTATCCCTTGAAAAGCTAATGAAATTGTTTAAATAAAATACTTGCAATGCACATATGCCTATTCACCAAAATGCCAGGTCCAGTATAAAAAATGTGTTCTTCATAACGTGGCCCAACCGCATGGCCTCACGACACTCAAAACTGCTCCTGTCACTCCACTGCAGCCTGGCTCTGGAAGGCATGTGCCTCCCTGTGCCTAGTGTTTGTAATTCGAGCTGTGTCTCTTGCCAATGTAATTTTAAAAGCGGTAATGGGAATCAAGAGACATTAACCTGAAATGGGAAAGAGCAAGCTGTTGGGCAGGATAAAAGAGCACGGGACAAACAAAAAGGCTGGGGTGGGGGTATCAGATATGAAGACATGGAACTTGTTTAATTATGTTTGGCCCCTTGATTACATTTACTGTCTGTCCCTTTTCTCAGTCCTTGATGACAGCAGTTCTAACACACAAACTCACACATTAGTAACACAAATAAAAACAGACAGGCACAAAAAATGTTATATACTTGCAATGCACATACCTTTATTCACCGGTATGCCAGGTGAAGTGTAAAACATGTGTGACCCCCTGTTGTGCCCACCCGCCCAGCGCCGCGACACTCAAAATTCATCAGCCGCCACTGCTCAGAAACTACCTACATAGCACTGTCATGATTTTTAGCTGCTAGATCTGGAAATGTTTCAGCAAACACAGTTTACTCACAGCAGACCAAGATAAGAATTAGGGATATTGAAACTTGACCTACCATTTAAAATTAAAATATATATCCGAGTGTCATGCCAAAAACAAAAACTAAAAGAAACGAATACATGCAATGAGTTCATGGTTATTCATGGACTAGAATATTCTATTAAAGACAATGATGTTAACTTCCAGTGGCAAAACTAATAAGGTGAAAAAGCTCATTAGTTAAATAAAAAGGAAGGAGGGACTAGATTAGTGAACAATACAGAAATACCACTATTAGGTAGACTGGTCAGTTTAGCCAGAGAGCTTATTAATATGTTTTGTTTCAGTGGATTAGATTGCCTACTTCATTCCATTGGTGAAAATATTAGATACCCAAGCAACATTTTTGGGTTCACAATTAACCACTGTACATATCCAAATCAGAGTATCATCGACAGCCTTGTTGACTTGCTGGCCAGAAAAATGAGGACTAAACTGAGGATGGCACTATAACGTACTTTATGAAACGTAATTAGTGGCACATCTGCTAAGGAACGACAATACCCTTTTAGGTACAAGAACTGAAAATGAGTCACAATCCAAGACAACCACGTATGATGCTTTATATTTGCAGGTTAGCAGACCTGAAGTTTAAGCATATCAAACAAATGTATTCTATTAAGATATCTTGTACTGGTATGCAAACATATTTGTTGAATTCGACTATTTCATATTTTTGTAGTTTAGAAACCAGCTCTAAAATGTGTAAACAGATATTTGGGCGAAGGCCTTTGCTGACATGAAGTGACGACAAAATGCTTCAGTCATGCAGTGTTATAAATGCTTTGGTCTAATTGTTTATTTATTGTATGTATACACTCAGAGCATATACACTCGTTACAATTCTAAAATGATATTAAAATTGTATGAAGTCAATTAGACATATTCAGTATGCGCTGTCGCGTCGTTTAACGTTACAATATTTCCAGCAACAAGCCGAGGTTATAAATAAACGACTATATTCTGTCAGCTAAGGACAGCAATGTATCACGTAAGATGTATATTAAAATGGAGTGCAATGACAATAGCATCCTCTGGTCTTAGGTAACCATGGTTGGGGCAGAATTCAAGGGCAACTTGTAATCCACCCTTTTTAAAATTTAAATAAAAGCTACTAACGTTTGGATCTAAATTCGCTGAAATTAAAGACTGCATACCTGCAGATCGGATTTTTATGCAATTAAGTGCATTCAGCTGTATTGTGAGATGCTTGAAAGCTGTGCGTTAACCATTTCACGGTCACTAACTGTGTGCATGTGATCAAATTCAAATCTATTTGCTATCACTGGCCTTTGTAATCAATGTTTAAAATCATAAATAGACTGGGAAACTTCCAATTTCTCCTTTGTAATTTCAAGCATGGCCCTCACATAATCTACATTTTGAGAGAATCAATACAAAGGCCCTCATTACAGATTTGGTGGTCTTTTTCAAAGACCGCCGAAGCCACTGCAGCTAACAGACCGCCAGTGCTGGCGGTCTGCTCACCGCCATATTAGGAGTCATTGGAGGACGTTCGAGAAGTGGGTGCATTGCCAACACCACCAAGTCAGCAAGACTACACCTGTCGTATTACGAGCCGTAATACAGCTTGGCTGAGTCTTGCTGGCATGGTGGTGCTGGCGGTGCACAGTCGCCAGGACCCACCCCCTCCTGGATGACCAGCTCGCCGGAAAATGTGAGGTGATCATCTCAAAAGGGGGGAGTGTTGGGTGTATGTGTGTGTGTGTATGTGTGTGCGAATAGGGGTCTATGAGTGCATGTTTGTGAGCGAGTGATTTGTGGTGTCTGTGTGCAAATCTGTGAGTGAGTGGGGGTGCATGTGTGCGTATGGGGAGGGGATGTCTGTTAATGTATGCGTGCGTGGAGAGGTGGGGGTGTGCATGAATGTGGAGGGGGTGGGTGTGTGAATGAATGTGTATGGGGGTGCGTGTGTGGGCGATTGTGGATGGGGGTAGGGGTGAGTGACTGTGGATGGGGAAGTGGGGGGTGTTTGTGGGTGTATGTGTGCGTGTGCATGTGTTTGTGTGAATGGAAGGGGAGGTGGTGAGTGTTTGTGTGAGAGAACAGGGAAGGCGGGTGAGTGGATGTATGAGGTGCAGGGGAGGGAGGAGTGAATGTATATATGCGGTGCAGGGAGAGGGGGTGAATGTTTGTGGTGGGTGTGTGTATGTGTGAGTGGGGTTGTGTGTATGTCAGCATGAGAGCGGGTGGGGGTGTTTGGATGGATGTGTACAGTTGGGGGGTGTGGAAGTGTGTGGACGGGTGGGGAGCGGTTTGTAAGTAATGGATGGGTAATGGAGGTGTGGGGACATGTGTGCATGTGTTTGCCGGTGACAGGAATGAGGATTCCTGTCGCTGGATGCGTTACTGCCAGGGTTTTCATGGCAGGGTAATGTCCACAGAAAACCTGGCGGTCTGCAGCCTTGTAATCCGGCTGGCATGCTGAGGCTCACCGGGCTCACGTCGGTGAGGCTGCACCGCGGGCCAGGCGGCGTTGGGGCGGTTGGGCTTCTACCAAACCCCACAGCTTGTAATGCAGCAGTCTTTACCACCAGGTCTGCAGCGGTAAGACCGTCACAGCGAGGCTGGTGATCTAATGACCACCCGCCTCGTACTGAGGGCCAAAGTCCTTAAAGTGGTTAGTTCAAAGTGTGATACATTTTTTAAAACGTTTAAAATACCTTGTTTTTTCATATCCATGTGATTTGTGCTTTGTCTCTGTTCTTAATGCTCATGAGCCCTGAGTTCAATGTAATTGCCTTATAAATAAATAAAGTCTTACCATAAGGAAAGCTTCCCTCAAACTACTTGCAACTTTTCTAACAAAGCAATCTCCTTGGCAGAAACATTTTCAGCAGAGCATTCATTTTCTGCCAGTCAATTGCTGAGAAGAAGGCAAAAAAAACAGAGCCTATTTATGCAACTTTGCACTTTAGGGTTAATCGTGCACTGGTGACAAAAATTGAAAAATACAGCAAGTCTAAATATTCATACATGTTTTACAGTTTCAATGCATTCATCGTCTATTAACCAATTTAGGGGCATATTTATGAGCTTCTTGTGCCACCTTGTGCCACAGTAGTTATTTTTACGCTTATGTGGCATTAGGTTGGCAAAAATGCTGCGCCATATTTACAAAGTGGTACAATGTACATATTGCACCACTTTGTAAACCCTTGAGCCACATTGTGCCTGCGCCAGGCATAATGTATGCAAGGGGGGCATTCCGGCAGTGGAAAGCCCAGAAAAATGGCGCAGTGGAATCTATGAGATTCCACTGCATTATTTTTTGTGTCATTTTTAACACCTGATTAAGGGAGGCGTTAAGATGAGGCTCCCATTGTTTTCAATGGCCTCCTTTCACTTTGCAGGATTAGCATCAATATTTTTGGCGCTAATCCTGAAAAGCGCCACACTAGCCTAATTTTTTTTAACGTAAATTCCCTAACTTGCGGCACGGTGCACTGTATTAGAAATATGGTGCACACATGGTGCCGTTAGGGGGATGCAGTGAGGTGCAAGAAAAGTGGCATATCATGACATGATGCGCCACTTTCCATAAATATGTCCCTAAACTTTTGGCGTTAATCTGTCAGAATTCAAGCTCAACTTTGACAGGTGGCAGGGTGTAGAGCTAGCCGGGCCTGAAAAATGTGGAGAAAGGAATAGTAAAAACTTGAAGAGATCGAACAGTAAATCGTTCACTGATACACTAAAATACTTACACGCACACATGCTCACTTCCTGTTTATTGGTGCATTTCAGGGGAATAAGAGTTACCGCCCATATTGCCGAAACTGGTAAGCATGTATCAAATATTATGTTCTAAACCTTCGTTCTGATCTGTGCCTCTTGTGGTTGCCACAACCTATTCAGTGAGTGACCATCCTTCCATGCCGAGCTTGCCCTGTGCTATCTCCAGCCTGTGACAAATCCATTTCAAGAGTGAGACCCAGTCCACCATTTTCCCTTGATTTCTACTGCAGGTGGATCATTCATCTTCACTCCTGCATAGGTCTAATCCGATGGCAGGGCTTCAAACAGAAATCTGAGATAACCTTTCAAAAGGTCAAATTCTTTGTTTTATTTATTTAATAAAATAGAGGGCAGTGGAGTGCAAATTACTAAAGAGTCATCTCTTCCTAAAAAGTCATGGTAGTAAGATCCAATAAGAGAATGCTGTGGACGTACAACAAAAAGTAAATATTTTCCATCCAAATTTTGAGAAGGAAGGAAGAAAGAGCACTCAAAACATCAGTTAAGTCAGCCACATGTATGAAAACAGCATGGGCGCAAGTATGCACCGCTGCTTATGGTACAGAGCTAAATATTCATTAATAGAACCAGTTTGCACATTAAACAATGCATTAAAAATGCCAAAGGTCAGGGTGCTGTCCAACTGTCTGTTTGGAAGCGATTTTGGGAGGCTTGTGGAAGGCGCATGGCTGTTGACGCACAGGATGGGGCACAATTCTTAAAACATTTTCCTCTCCTAAGTGTGACTCAAAAGTAGAAAAGTTTAAGCTCCACCTACAAAATCCTGATTTTCATTCTCAAAGGCAGGGCTAGCAGAATTGTCCTTGCAGAGGTACATATTACACTTGCAAATGGTGGTGGAGGTTTCTGCAGTTGTGAGGCAGAGGTTAATGAGCAGAGGTGGTCCAATTTTAAATTTGTAGATATTCACTACCATTTATGTTTAGATGGCTAGAATAATTGGTTTGCTAAAATTATGGGGCAGTGAAAGGCAGAGTAGGTAACACATTTATGTTTAAAGGTGCTATGATCAAAGAAAAGAAATATTAGTGCATGTGTACAGAAGGATATAGGCCCTCATAACAATCCTGGCGGTCGGTGATAAAGCGGCGGTAATACCGCCAACAGGCCGGCGGTAAAAAAAAAAGGAATTATGACCACAGCGGAAACCGCCCACACAGACAGCCACGTTGACACACCGACCGCCACGACGGTAGCAACAAGCACCATAGGGGTAACCACCAACAGCCAGGCGAAAGACAATGTACCGCCCACAGTATTTCAACAGGCCTGACCGCCACCTTTTTCGGTGCGGTACCAACAACATCAAAAGCACGACAGAAACAGTACACAGAAGGCAAAGGACTCACCTCTGAAGACTCAAGAAAGAACCCCGACGCCATGGAGCCCGAGTTACACATCTTCCCCTTGCTTGTATACCTCTTCATGCATTATGAACAGCAGCACTGGCGAAGATGACCACGGTAAGTACTGCCACCTAGCACACAAGGGAGGAGGGAAGAGGGAGAAAAAAGAGAGTGACATACACACGCAACACCCCCACCCCCAACACCATACACACAAACAGATGCAATAACATCACATATCTACCCCGTATCCATCAGGAATAATGCAAGGACAAAACAAATTGATTAAAGTGAGTGTAATAAGATAAAATAGTAGAAATTCATGCTTTAAAATCAAAACAGTATATACATATATGCAAATGGAGGGACACTGCCCAATCCTCAATGTCCATGGGCCAAAGGGCCACATCACAAAGGCCAAGGTCCTACTTGACTCCTGCAACAACACGGAGACAACACTGCAGGGGCATCAGTTCGAAAATACACAGGCACCTCAGGGGGACGGGGAAAGGGAGCACCTCAGCCGGAAGATGGTACAACACCACTGGTCCTGGAGGGGGCAACATGCCCATCACTCTGTCCTGGGGAGTGCAAGGCCGCAGTCTCTCAAGTGGGTGGTTTGCCCACTTCTTGGTCCTGGGGAGTGCAAGGCCACATGGGTGGTTTGCCTACTGCTTGGTCCTGGGGAGTGCAAAGCCACAGTCTCTCAAGTGGGTGGTTTGCCCACTGGTTCTGGAGGGGGCCTCATCCTGGCAAGGAGGGGTGAGTGGATGGCTTCTTCCACTGGTTCTGGAGGGGGCCTTGTGGCCAGTGTGCTTTATCCTGTCAAGGAGGGGGTGAGTGGATGGCTTCTTCCACTGGTTCTGGAGAGTGCCTAGTGCCCAGTGTGCTTCATCCTGGCACGGAGGCGGTGAGTGGATGGCATCTTCCACTGGTTCTGGAGGGGGCCTTGTGCCCTGTGATGCAGCACTTGGGGAGTGCAACGTCACAGTCTCTCACCTGGGTGTCACACCTACAGGATTTGCAGGGTCCAGGACGCACTACAGCCCATGGAGGCAGGACTACACACTGCCCGCCGGTGATGACGGCTGCTCAGTAATGGCAGTGGTGGTGCTGGTTTCGGGGATGCCAGTGGTGGGGGGAGGCTCCAGCCCTTCCCCTGCAGCCTAGGACGGCTGCCCACTGGGGCTGCTGCTGGTGGTGGTGCTGGTGGCAGGGATGCCAGTGGTGGGGGAAGTCTCCAGCCCTTCCCCTGCAGCCTTGGACAGCTGCCCACTGGGGCTGCTGCTGGCAGTGGTGCTGGTGCTGGTGGCAGGGCTGGTGTTGGGGATGCCAGTGGTTGAGGGAGGCTCCAGCCCTTCCCCTGCAGCCTCGGGCAGATGCCCACTGGGACTACTGCTGCTGGCAGTGGTGCTGGTGGGGGTGCTGGTGGCAGTGCTGGTGGCGGGGATGCCAGTGGTGGGGGGAGGCTCCAGCCCTTCCCATTCAGTCTCGGATGACTGAACCGCCATGGTTGGTGGTGGGGGGTCAGAATCAGTCCCAGCACCAGGCCCCCTGTCCTGCCTGCCTGCAGGTGCAGGCCCCTTGCCCTTCCCTTTCACAGCTGGTGGTGCTTCCTTGCCCTTCCCCTTGGCAACTGGTGGTGCCTCCTTGCCCTTCCCCTTGGCAGCTGGTGGTGCCTCCTTACCCTTCCCTTTGGCAGCTGATGCAGGCACACTGTCAGTGCTGTTGGCTGGTTCCCTGGAGCCTTTCCCACCTGCAGTACCTGCCAACACTACTGTGGCCGTGGACTGGGTGGCTGAGGTGCCCGCCTGGGTTCTTACCACCCTGGCCTGACATAAAGGACGGGGGAAGGGGAGGGAAGAGGTCAACGGCAGAGAGGAAAAGCTTCCTAGGGATACTGGGGGAGGAAGAGGGTGAAGGTTTGAGAGTGGAGGAAGAGGGAGTGGTTGTAGGAGGTGTCTGTCTGCTGTATTTTGGTGCAGGTGCATGGGCTGGGTGCTGTTGTGAGGTCTGAATGCTTGCATTTGTGTACTTCAGGAGGAGGGGGTACAAACACAGTGGGAGAGGACACAGGGGACGTGTGCATGGATGTGGGAGTGGTGATTGCCAGGGAGGGGTGTGTAGTGATAGGCGTGATGGTGATGGGGGTAGTGGATGAGGATGCAGTGCATGCAGGTGTGAGTGGAGATGCTACTGGGAGGGTGATGGATGAGGAGGAGGAGGTGGACACAGTGGAGACAGTGGATGTTGGTATGCCTGCATCTGGATGGTATTTGAGTGAGTGCCTGTGGGATGATGTGTGGTGCTTGTGTTTGCCTGAGCCACTCCTGTGTGTTGTCTTGGGTGAATGCTGGTCTGAATGTGTGCTTGGGATAGGATGGGGTTGAGGGGAATTGGACTGGGTAGAGGAAGTTGGAGGGGGGAGGCTAGAGACAGGGTTAATGGCTGCCATCATGGAGGAGGCCAGAGCCTGGATTGATCTCTGTTGGGCTGCCATGCCAGAGTGAATTCTCTCCAGGAATGCATTTGTTTGTTGCAAATGGGCTGCCAGCCCCTGGATGGCATTCACTATGGTTGACTGCCCAACAGAGATGGATCACAGGAGGTCAATAGCCTCCTCACTCAGGACAGCAGGGCTAACTCAGGCAGGGCCTGAGGTGCCTGGGGCGAAGGAGATACCCACCCTCCTGGGTGAGCGGGCAAGGGAAACTCACTGAGTGGCTGCTGGGAGGGCAGTGCTAGTACAGGGGGTGGCAGCTGTACCAGCAGTTGGGGTGGGCACAGTGGTGTCTGCTACCACCAGGGAGCTTCCATCGGAGGAGGTATCACTGTCCGAACTGTCCCCACCTGTCTCCGCTGCGGTGCTTCCCTCGCCCTCCGTCCCACTGGTGCCCTCCCCGTCGATCGATTCGGCCTCCTGGGCCCTGTGGGATACAGCTCCCTCCGTCAGCGGTGCCTCTGCTCCTCCGCCAGATGATGCTAATGCACATAAGGACAGGGTGACAAAACAAAAAGGGGGGGAGGAACAAAGGATACACTTGGTCAGTGGCAGCAACAACACCACCGTTGGTGTACACCACACACACACACACACACACACACACACAGGGAACAGCCCTACGCACTAGGCAATGCACTACCAGTCACAATGCTAATCACCAGCCCATGGACAGGAATACCTAACGCCAATAGCAGCATACCTGACACCCACAGACCCATGCCCAGTATACTAGTTTGGTAGGAGGTGGTGTTCATCAGCCCCTGCCCAACATGGGACCTACCCTGCAATGTCCGGCCTGGCCTAGGGGCACCCACTGGCCCACATCCCTCACCCAGAGACCACCCCACAAAATGCAAGTAGTATATTGGGAAACTGTACTCACCCCCTTGTGGCTACTGGGATACCCTCAAGCGCCCCGCTAGCTCCGGATAGGCCACCACCAGTATGTAGGCCGTCAGGGGGGTTAGGGTTCGATGGACAACCCTTCCTCATTTTGAGACCATCCCCAGCTGGGCCTCTGCCGTCTTTCTTGCCCAGCGTCTCAGGTCCTACCACCGTTTGCGACAGTGGGTGCTGTATCAGTCAGAACGTCTGGCCTGTTACACTCATGGCTCACCATAGCCCTCACATTCCCTTAGGCACAGACATGGCCCACCATACATGCAGCACGCTACCCAGAACCCTTCCACCAACCACCCACACGAGGCCCTCACACACAGCACTCCATGCATTCATGTCCCATGTATCGTGCTCACAGTGTACTCACCTGTTGGTCTGAAGGCCCATACAGCATTCAGTACTGGGGTAGGACTCCATCCAGCAGTCTCTCCAACTCCGCAGTGGTGAAGGCAGGGGCCCTTTCCCCAGTGACATGAGCCATGGTAGGTTCTAGACACAGGTCACAGCAGCAATTGCAGTGTAGGTCCTCTCCTGTTGAATGTCAGGTAGCAAGTGAGTGAACAGATAGAAAATGCCGGTCACGTTCTTGGCGGTGCGTACAGTCACCACTGGCGTACATCACCATTGGCCACTATAACCCATAGGGCCCAATGACAAACAATGAGGAGTTGCACGGCCGTACTCGGCCGCCTCCAGCAACGGCGCACAACGTCAGCGGCATTACCTCATAGCCACATGTCCATCCACATAGGACAGGCAGACGCCATTTCAGGGGGGGCAGGCAGTGCATCTAACTGTGTCAAAGACACACATATGCACCATTTGGGCCTATCCAACAACATACTGTTGCAGTCACAACATGCAATGCAGTGTAGTGTTTGGAAATGTGGAATACTGACAAGCTGCTCATCGTTTTGCCCCCTAGATTACAACCGCTGCGGATGAATAGGAGATGGAGACATCCCTCTGTGTACAGACACCTGGTGGACTTGGCAACAATGGAGGACAGGCACATTATCCTCACCTATAGACTGGACAGGGCCACCATCACAGAGCTGTGTGCTCAATTGGAGCCTGACCTGATATCTGCTATCCGTCACCCCACCTGGATCCCCCCTCTTGTGCAAGTCCTATCTGTACTCCATTTCTTGGCAAATGGCTCCTTCCAAGTGACAATGGGCTTGGCAGCAGGAATGTCTCAGCCAATGTTCTCAATAGTGCTGACCAGAGTGTTGTCTCCCCTGATTAAACACAAGCACAGCTACATCGTTTTCCCCCAGGTGGAGGATTTGGCCACAGTGAAAGCTGACTTCTATAAAATGGGACATATCCCCAACATTATTGGGGCTATTGATGGTACACATATTGCATCTTTCCATCCCCGGAGAAATGAACAGGTCTTCAGAAATCAAAAGAGCTTTCACTAGATGAATGTGCAGATAGTGGGCCTGGCAGACCAGTACATCTCCCATGTCAATGCAAAGTATCCTGGGTCAATCAATCAATCAGTAATTTGTTAAGAGCGCTACTCACCCGGTAGGGTCTCAAGGTGGTGGAGGGGTGCTACTGCTCGAAGAGCCAGGTCTTGAGGCACTTCCTGAAGGTCAGTGCATGATGTCTATATCCTGGGGAATAGCAGCATCCCATATGTGATGGCTCAACTCCAGAGGCAACGGGTGTAGCTAATAGGTGAGCCCATGGTTCCCACCCAGTATATGTTGGTGTATGGGTATGGCGTTGGCCATAAGGGTTAGTGTTTGGCTAACAGGTATCCCTCTATATTTGCAGGTGACTCTGGTTACCCCAACCTCTCATGGCTACTGACCCCAGTGAGAAATCCCAGGACAAGGGCAGAGGAAAGTTACAATAAGGCACATGGGTGAACAAGAATAATAATAGAGAGGACATTCGGCATCCTGAAGGCCTGGTTTTGTTGCCTCCATCTAACAGGTGGGTCCCTGTACTACTCACCCAAGAAGGTGTGTCAGGTCATCGTGGCATGCTGCATGTTGCATAACCTTGCCTTGAAATGCCAGGTGTCTTTTCTGCAGGAGGATGAGGCTAGAGATGGGCATGTGGCAGTAGTGGACCCTGTGGACAGTGAAGATGAGGAAGCAGAGGATGAGGATGAGGACAACAGAACAGCTATTATACGATAGTATTTCCAGTGACACACAGGTAAGACACTAACTTCACTTTGCATTGACAGTTTGTATTTGACATTGTACATAGCAGGCAGATTCTCCCAAATCTATGGCCACTTACTGCACCCTTTGGCATCTCTATTTTCAGATATCTGTGCCCCACTCTGGCACCTGGTGTGTTGACTGCAGCCAACTACAGGTCATTCCTATGTATACATTACTGTACAGTTGTATTACAGTGTTTACACCTTGTTAAACAAATAAATACTTCATACAAATCATTTGACATACTCCATACTTGTATTTTCTCAAAGGGTGTTTATTTAAGTGTTAATAAGTAGAGGGGTATGTGCAATGGGCTGGGGTGATGGTGAAGGAAAGTCCAGGATAGAGTCCAGTCTATTTGTATCACAGGTGCATTATCCAAGGGGGCATAGGAAGGGAAGCAATGGCAGTTCAAGGTGGACAGGGTGACAGAGTGGGACACAAGGGTGACAATCAAGAGAGTCTTATTTCCTGGTGGGGTCTTGGCAATGTTCTCTGGCTTCTGCCTAGATCACAGGGACCATTTGCGGGGTGGTTCTCCTTCTGCAGGGGGAGGGGTGCTGGTGGCCTGTTGTTCCTGTAGCGGGACCTCCTGTCCACTAGTGGCAGCGGAGGTGGATGGCTGTTCATCGGTGTGGCTAGTGTCAGGGGCCCGCTGGTGTGCCACTGCCTCCCTCATCATGTTGGCCATGTCTGCCAGCCCCCCTGCAATTGTGACCAGGGTGGTGTGGATGACCTTCAGGTCCTCCCTGATCCCCAGGTACTGTCCCTCCTGCAGCCACTGGGTCTCCTGCAACTTGTCCAGTATGAGGTCCATCGTCTCTTGGGAATGGTGGTATGCTCTCAGGATATTGGTGAGTGCCTTGTGGATAGTCGGTTCCCTGGGCCTGACCTCCCCCTGTCACACAGCAGTCCTCCAAGCTTCCCTGTTGTCTTGTGCCTCTGTCCCCTGAACCGTGTGCCCACTGCCACTGACCCTAGGTCCCTGATCATCCTGTGTTTGTGGGGTTGCCTGGGGTCCCTGTAGTGGTGGACACACTGCTGATTGAAGTGTCCTGTGGACAGAGGTATGGGCCTGCTGGGTGGGTGCTGTGCTGGTGTTTCCTGAGGGGGAAGGCTCTGTGGTGGTATGGGACTGCCTGGTTAACCGAATATCCAGAGATCCCTGATGGGCCAGGTTGGTCATCCAGATCCAGGCGTCCAGAGCCTGTCATCACTGTGGGCCTCTTCTGTGGGGGGACTGGATGTTGCTGGCACCTCCTCTCTGGTGAGGTTGTGTGGGGTACCTGTGGGGATGTAAATGCAGTGTTATTGTTTCTGCGTGTGACATCTTGTGCATGGGTGTGTTGCCCTGTATCGTTGTGATTGCCCTGTCAGTTTTGCCTTATGTGAGTAGTGGTTTTGTGGGCTAGGTGATTCTCTCTAATGTGCATGCTTTAGTGATGGGTGTCCATGCAGGGCTGTGAGTGATGTCCTTGCATTGGTGATGCTTGCAGGGCTTGGTTTCGGGATCGGTGGGTTGTCATGGTGGGGTGTATGTGAGGTGGTGGGGTGATAGGGGTGAGGGTAGAGGTGGGGGTATGTGATGGCATGCAGGTAGGGGGGTGATAGTAATAGATATTTGACTTACCAGAGTCCAGTCCTCCTGCTACTCCTGCCAGGTCCTCAGGATGCAGTATTACCAAGACTTGCTTCTCCCATGTTGTTAGTTGTGGGGAAGGAGGTGGGGGTCCAACGCCAGTCCTCTGTACAGCTATCTGGTGCCTTGCAACCACGGAACAGACCTTACGCCGTAGGTCATTCCAACTCTTCTGATGTTATCCCTTGGTCTGGGGTGCTGTCCCACGGCGTTGACCCTGTCCATGATTCTCCGCCATAGCTCCATTTTCCTAGCAATGCATGTCTGCTGCACCTGTCATCCAAATAGCTGTGGCTCTACTCAGATGATTTCCTCCACCATGACCCTTAGATCCTTCTCTGAGAACCTGGGGTGTCTTTGTGGTACCATTGATGTAGTGTGTGTGGTGTGTGTGAGAGTGTGTGGGGTGATGTGTTTGGGTGTGTGCTGTTAGTTGCCTGGATGGTGTATCGGTGATAGTGTTATGTGGCTCTGGTTCTGTGGATGCTCTTGGTGTCTCTCTCCCTCTGTTGTCAATTTATTTGAGTCGTAAACGGTTGTGGCTAGTGTGTGTGTGTTTTCTAGTGGTGTGAGTGTGGTGTGTGTATGTGTGTCAGGTTTGTGTAGTTTGAATTGTCCAATGTAGTGTTGTTTTTTCTGTGGGTGTCCATTCTGAGTGCGGTATGTACCGCCAATGGTTTACCACGGTTGAATGTCCGCAGTGGTGATTCATGGGTCATAATGCTGTGGGCATAGTTCTGTTGGTGTAACTGTGTGGTTTTGGTACCGCCAGTTTATCACTAACCTTTGGGCTGGTGGACTTGTGTGTGTGGCTGCGTAGTAACGGATAATTACTAGTAATAGTAATGTGTGGGTCATAATATGGGTAGCGGTAAACTGCTGTGGCGGCGATATGTTGGCGGCAGTCAGCATGGGGGTAAGCGGGGCTTACCGCCAATGTCATAATGAGGGCCATAGTCTGCAAGGCTGCTGTGCTTTAAGTGGAAGACATTGTGTGAGAAAATGCCTCTTACTGTGTGGTCACCCCCATTTGTTTCAACTGTTGGGCTGATGCAGCTAGTTTTTAAGCTCTGCACACTGGGACACTGCTGTTGATTCCCCATTGTATGTGCTCTGACCCTTAAAACATGGTAAAAATGCCCAACTCCTAATTGACATATTTAACTTCCAGTAAGACATTCTATATGGTGCACGAAACATGCCAATGGCATGGAACATTCAAATGTCAACTGTGGAATGCAACATAGGCTGTGCCATCAACTAGGCTGAAAAGTAAACAAGGCTACATTATTACCTGTTGAGCTCTTGTAGGACTCTCGTCACGAGTGAAGGCGGTTTGTGGGAGTCTGATGCGTGACACTCTGTGACTTCTCAGGAAAGTCGTGCTGGAACAGATCTTACACATTTTTCTCAGTTACACCTGTCTCTTACATTCAAAGACAAATGGAAGCAGGATTTGGTTCAATATATTTCTTGAAGCAACTGCGTTCTATGTAAAGAAGCGTGGATTGTGATTCTTAGGATGATGAAACACAACACTATTATCATTTTGACAAAAAATGAGAAACAGATAAAAAGTCCCAACAGTCTCTCACACTAGCGAATCTAAATTCCATACCTGTACTACTAAAAATATACATAAGAGGAACAGCAGTGTTAGATCTAATCTGCTTATACTTAGGGCCTCATTTACAATACCTGTGGCACAGGGTGGTGCAGCAAGTGCCTTGCTGTTCCACCCACACCATCAGGAAAGGGGGTAAATGCACCTTATCTAGAAGATACTGCACCTTTCTGTCTTTTCCCCCTGCTCTGGTAGACAAATTGCTGCCATGCACCAACACAGGCAACCTTGCACCATGATGATTGTTTTTGTGTAGGAAAGAATATCTTCCTGCACAAAAACAATTACAAGCGGTATATTCCTTTTCCTATGTGTGCTACAGAATGCAGCACACATAAAAAGAGGAAAGACAGGGAGAAATAAAGTTATTTCTCCCTGCTGCATTACTCTTACGCCACCCTTGAGGTGGCCTATGTAGGAAGGTAGCCTCTTTCTAGCCTTGTTACCCCCACTGTTTGTGAGTAAGGGGGTCATTCTGACCCTGGCGGCCGGTGACCGCCAGGGTCACCGACCACGGGAGCACCGCCAACAGGCTGGCGGTGCTCCCTCGAGCATTCTGACCACGGCGGTTCAGCCGCGGTCAGAAACGGAAAGTCGGCGGTCTCCCGCCGACTTTCCGCTGCTCGGGGGAATCCTCCATGGCGGCGGAGCGCGCTTCGCCGCCATGGGGATTCTGACACCCCCTACCGCCATCCTGTTCCTGGCGTGTCTCCCGCCAGGAACAGGATGGCGGTAGGGGGTGCCGCGGGGCCCCTGGGGGCCCCTGCAGTGCCCATGCCGATGGCATGGGCACTGCAGGGGCCCCCGTAAGAGGGCCCCGCAAAGTATTTCAGTGTCTGCAAAGCAGACACTGAAATACGCGACGGGTGCAACTGCACCCGTCGCACCTTCCCACTACGCCGGCTCCATTCGGAGCCGCCGTCCTCGTGGGAAGGTAGATTTGCCCTGGGCTGGCGGGCAGCCTTTTGGCGGCCGCCCGCCAGCCCAGGGCAAATCTCAAAATACCCTCAGCGGTCTTGTGACCGTGGAGCGGTATTTTGTCGGGGGAACATTGGCGGGCGGCCTCCGCCACCCGCCAATGTTAGAATCACCCCCTATATGTCAAGGTGTTTTTACTGTCTCACTGGGATCCTGCTAGTCAGGGCCCAGTGCTCATAGTGAAAACCCTATGTTGTCAGTATGTTTGATATGTGTCACTGGGATCCTGCTAGCCAGGACCACAGTGCTCATAAGTTTGTGGCCTATATGTGTTCCCTGTGTGGTGCCTAACTGTATCACTGATGCTCTGCTAACCAGAACCTCTGCATCCTCCAGCACGCCGTGGGACATCTTCTGACCAAAGGAGAAGTTCCTGGCACCTTCCGTTGTTGCAGAATCTTCGGCTTCTTCCACCCAGAGGCAGCCCTTTTGCACCTTCATCCAGGGTTTAGTGGGCTCCTGCCCACTCAGACACTTGCGTGACTCTTGGACTTGGTCCCCTTCCTTTACAGGTCCTCAGGTCCAGAAATATGTCTTCAGTGTTTTGCAGTCAGTTGTTGTCCTTGCCAAATCCCCTATCTCGACTTTACTGTCTTTTTGGGGTAGTAGGGTAACTTTACTCCTACTTTTCAGGGTCTTGGGGTGGGGTATCTTGGACATCATTAGTGTTTTCTTACACTCCCAGTGACCCTCTATACACTACACTGGGCCTGGGGTCCATTCGTGGTTCGCATTCCACTTTTGGAGTAGATGGTTTTTGTTGCCCCTATGCCTATTTCTCCCTATTGCATTCTACTGTGTTCTACATTGTTTGCACTACTTTTCTAACTGTTACTTACCTAATTTATGGTTTGTGTGCATATCATTTGTGTATATTACTTACCTCCTAAGGGAGTATATCCTCAGAGATACTTTTGGCATATTGTCACTAAAATAAAGTACCTTTATTTTTAGTAACTCTGAGTATTGTGTTTACTTATGATATAGTGCTATATGATATAAGTGGTATGGTAGGAGCTTTGCATGTCTCCTAGTTCAGCCTAAGCTGCTCTGCTATAGCTACCTCTATCGGCCTAAGCTGCTAGAACACCTCTATTCTACTGATAAGGGATAACTGGACCTGGCAAAAGGTGTAAGTACCACAAGGTACACACTATAAGCCAGGCCAGCCTCCTACATTGGTGGTGCAGTGGTGGGATAAGTACTTGTAACTGCTTTACCACTTTGTCATTGGTACTTTTCATGAGAAAAACATATACCAAATATTTCAGTATATACACATTGAACCAAAACAGTTTACTGTTCTGCTCTAAAACTTTCTACAAAGTTTCTGAAAAGTTCTGAAAACTTTAAAAAGTTTTCAAAAAGTTTGAAAACGTTTTTTCTCTGTACTTTCAAAAGTTCTAAAACTTGTTCTCTCTCTGTCTTAAACCTTTTCTATCATGTCTGCAGTAGAGTTCACTCCCAAAATTCTTCAGGCAACCTATGAGAGTTCAAACTTTAAAAGTTTGAGGGGTCTCTGCATAGAAAGAGGTTTAAGCATTGGCAAGAATCCTACCAAAGATTGTCTCTTTAACCTTCTCCTAGAAAATGACCAGAACCAGTATGGCCCATCTCAGGAACAGGAGGTAGGAGGGGAGGGTGCCCAGTCAGACTCAGAGGAGTCCCCTGAGGTTGCTGGGGAGGGTTCTTCCAAGGACCTGTCAGCTAACTGGCCATCTAGTGACACTGGTAGTGGGAGGGGGGGTCACATATTAGTAGGGCACCTTTAACTCCTAAAGGCCAGGTTACCAAAGTCCAGCCAGTTAGGGACAGGTCTCTCTCTGCCAATTCCCAAATTTCCTCTGTATCTCACCATTCCCAAGCCTCCCACCCTGAGGATAACTTAATGGAAAGGGAACTCAGAAAGCTGAGGTTGGAAGCTTAAACAGCAGCAGCTGGCCTTAGACAGGGAATCTCTGGATGAAGAGAGGGAAAGGCAGAGATTGGGGTTAGATACCCCATGGTGGCAGCAGCAGTGTTTTTGAAAGCAATCCTGTTAGAGAGCAAGATTCCAGAAACCTGCATAAGATAGTCCCCCCTTACAAGGAGGAGGATGACATTAACAAGTGGTTTGCTGCACTTGAGAGGGCCTGTATGGTATAGTTGGTCCCTCAAAGGCAGTGGGCTGCTATCTTTTGGCTATCTTTCACTGGTAAGGGTAGGGATAGGCTCCTTACTGTCCGAGAAAGTGATGCTAATAATTACAAAGTTTTTAAGGATGCACTCTTGGATGGATTTGGCTTAACCACTGAACAATACAGGATTAAGTTCAGAGACACCAGAAAAGAGTCCTCTCAAGACTGGACAGACTTTGTAGACTGTTCAGTGAAGGCCTTGGAGGGTTGGTTGCATGGCAGTAAGGTGACTGACTATCAAAGCCTGTATAATCTAATCCTGAGAGAGCATATCCTTAACAATTGTGTGTCTGATTTGTTTCACCAGTACTTGGTAGACTCAGATCTGACCTCTCCCCAAGAATTAGGAAAGAAGGCAGACAAATGGGTCAGAACAAGAGTGAACAGAAAAGTTCATACAGGAGGTGACAAGGATGGCAAGAAGAAAGATGGTGAGAAATCTCAAGATAAGCATGGGGATAAGGGTAAAACTAAAGATCCTTCTTCAAATCCTAAACACTCTTCAGTGGGTGAGGATAAATCAACTTCTTCCTCTTCTTCACAATCCACACACATTAAAAAGCCTTGGTGCTATGTGTGTAAAAAGAAAGCCCATAGGCCAGGAGATAAGTCCTGCCCAGGTAAACCCCCTGAGCCTACCACCACTAATACATCAAACTCTAGTGCCCCTAGCAGTAGTGATAATAGTGGTGGGACTGCTGGCAACAGTCAAAATAAGTGTGTAGTTGGGCTCACTTATGGGTCCATCATAGAAACTGGGGTAGTCAGTCACAAGACAGTTTCTGTCACACCTAGTGGCATTGGCCTTGCCACACTGGTTGCTTGTCCCCTTACAACAGATAGGTACAGGCAGACAGTTTCCAAAAATGGTGTTGAGTCTCAGGCCTACAGGGACACAGGTGCCAGTATCACTTTGGTGACTGAAAACCTAGTGTCTCCTGCACAACACATCATTGGACAACAGTACAAGATTATTGATGTCCATAACTCCTCTAAGTTCCTTCTCTTAGCTATAATTCAGTTTAGTTGGGGTGGAGTTACTGGCCCTAAGCAGGTGGTAGTATCACCTAGCTTACCTGTAGACTGTCTCCTAGGTAATGACCTAGAGGCCTCAGGTTGGGCTGAGGTGGAGTTTAATACCCATGCAGCCATGCTGGGTATCCCTGAGGAATTGATTCCCTTCATTTCTGCTGAAATGAAAAAGCAAAGGAGAGAAAAAGGCCTGAAAACTCAGGATCCTTCTCCAACAACAGGTGAAAAGGGCATCAAAGTATCCCCTACCCACCCTGACATCAGGATATAATTCCTGTGGTGGGAGAAACCTCTCCTGGGGTGGCACCTGTACCAAGGGAACCATCAGCTAGCAGAGCTGTACTCCCTGAGGTAGAAGTACCTCTCTGTGGGATAACTAATATTGGTGAGACAAAGTGCACCATTTTTAACATGGAGCATCCCTCCAACCCTCCCAGAGAAACTTTAGTGCAGCAACCCTGCACTGCCTGACAACACTTAGGACAGCAGCCCTGCACTAGTGTGGAGCTCAGAGGACAGCACCCCTGCCCTGCTCCAACTCAAGATAAACAGCATCCCTGTTCTCTCTTACAGCCATATGGACAAAGTTTTTGCCCAACTATGGCTTTATTGGGACAGCATCCCTGTCTGGCATTCTCATCACTTGATATAGGTCCAGTGGACAATTCCCACTGCTCTAAACTAAAACATACTAATAGGAACTCTGAGAATAGAACTTCACATTGTTGGCTAGCTAAAAAACTTCAAACAGTGTGGTTTACATCCCCACAGGGAAGTAACCATATAGTGGATGATAAAGGGAATAACCAATCCATTGCAGAGCTACTCTCCACTTATCACCACTTAGACAATAAAGACTCAACTGGCCAAGGTTAGCCTTATTGTCCTTCCTTTGGGGAGGGGGATTGTGTAGGAAGGTAGCCTCTTTCTAGCCTTGTTACCTCCACTTTTGGCCTGTTTGTGAGTATATGCCAGGGTGTTTTTACTGTCTCACTGGGATCCTGTTAGTCAGGGCCCAGTGCTCATAATGAAAACCATATGTTGTCAGTATGTTTGATATGTGTCACTGGGATCCTGCTAGCCAGGACCCCAGTGCTCATACGTTTGTGGCCTACCTGTGTTCCCTGTGTGGTGCCTAACTGTATCACTGAGGCTCCGCTAACCAGAACCTCAATGTTAATGATCTCTCTGCTTTTAGAATTGTCACTGCAGGCTAGTGTCTAATTTTATCACAGCCATTTTACACTGTACTTAAGTAACTTATAAGACACCTATATGTCTAACCCTCACTTGGTGAAGGTTAGATGCAAAGTTACTTAGTGTGTGGGCACCCTGGCACTAGCCAAGGTGCCCCCACATTGTTCAGGGCAAATTCCCCGGACTTTGTGAGTGCGGGGACACCATTACACGTGTGCACTACATATAGGCCACTACCTATAAGTTGCGTCACAATGATAACTCCGAACATGGCCATGTAACATGTCTAGGATCATGGAATTGTCACCCCAATACCATTCTGTTATTTAGGGGGACAATTCCATGCATCCCTGGGTCTCCAGCATAGAGACCGGGTACTGCCTAACTAGCTTTCCAGGGTCTCCACTGCAGCTACTGCTGCTGCCAACCCCTCAGACAGGTTTCTGCCCCCCTGGGGCCTGGGCAGCCTGGTCCCAGGAAGGCAGAACAAAGGATTTCCTCTGAGAGAGGGTGTTACACCCTCTCCCTTTGGAAAAAGGTGTGAAGGGCCTGGGAGGAGTAGCCTCCCCTTCGCTCTGGAAATGCTTTGAAGGGCACAGATGGTGCCCTCTCTGCATAAGCCAGTCTACACCGGTTCAGGGATCCCCCAGCCCTGCTCTGGCACAAACTGGACAAAGGAAAGGGGAGTGACTACTCCCCTGACCAGAACCTCCCAGGGGAGGTGCCCAGAGCTCCTCCAGTGTGTCCCAGACCTCTGTCATCTTGGAATCAGAGGTGTGAGGGCACAATGGACAGCTCTGAGTGGCCAGTGCCAGCAGGTGATGTCAGAGACCCCTCCTGATAGGTGCATACCTTTCTCAGTAGCCAACACTCCTCTGTGGGCTATTTAGGGTCTCTCCTGTGGGCATCTCACCAGATAACGAACGCAAGAGCTCACCAGAGTTCCTCTCCACTTCCCTCTTTGACGCCTGCATAACCGCAACAAAGTGGCAAGAAGACTACCAGCAACATTGTACCGCCTCATCCTGCCGGCTTTCTCAACTGTTTCCTGGTGTTGCATGCTCTGAGGGCTGTCTGCCTTCACCCTGCACTGGAAGCCAAGAAGAAATCTCCAGTGGGTCAACTGAATCTTACCCCTGCTAACTCAGGCTCCAAACTTCTGCATCACCGGTCCTCTGGGTACTCTCTCATCCTGACGAGCATGGTCGCTGGAACACAGGAGCTGGGTCCAAGTGTCTTCGACAGTCCAGTGGCCCTTCTGTCCAAATTTAGTGGAGGTAAGTCCTTGCCTCCCCAATCCAGACAGTAATCCTGTGTACTACGTGAACTGCAGCTGCTCGGGCTTCTCTGCACTTTTGCAAGACTTCCTTCATGCACAAACTAGCCCAGGTCCCCAGCACTCCGTCCTGCATTGACCAACTCGCTGAGTTGGACTCCGATGTCGTGGGACCCTCCTTTGTGACTCTGAGTCGACGTGGTCCTCAGATCTTCTAAGTGCCCGTTCAGGTGCTTCTGCATGTGCTGCCTGCTTCTACGAGGGCTCTTTGTGTTGCTGAGCACCCCTCTGTCTCCTCCTCCAAGGGGCGACCTCCTGGTCCTTCCAGGGCCCTAGCAGCACCCAAAATCCTCAATGCGACTCTTGCAGCTAGCAAGGCTTGTTTGTGGTCGTTCTGAGTGGAAACAACTCTGCATCCTCCAGCACGCCGTGGGACATCTTCTGACCAAAGTAGAAGTTTCCAGCATCTTCCATTGTTGCAGAATCTTTGGCTTCTTCCACCCGGAGGCAGCCCTTTTGCACCTTCATCCGGGGTTTAGTGGGCTACTGTCCCCCCTGGACACTTGCGTGACTTTTGGACTTGGTCCCCTTCCTTTACAGGTCCTCAGGTCCAGGAATCCGTCTTCAGTTTTCTGCAGTCAGTTGTTGTCCTTGCCGAATCCCCTATCTCGACTTTACTGTCTTTCTGGGATAGTAGGGTAACTTTACTCCTACTTTTCAGGGTCTTGGGGTGGGGTATCTTGGACATCATTAGTGTTTTCTTACACTCCCAGCGACCCTCTACACACTACACTAGGCCTGGGGTCCATTCGTGGTTTGCATTCCACTTTTGGAGTATATGGTTTTTGTTGCCCCTAGGCCTATTTCTCTCTATTGCATTCTAATGTGTTCTATATTGTTTGCACTACTTTTCTAACTGTTACTTACCTAATTTTTGGTTTTTGTGCATGTAATTTGTGTATATTACTTACCTCCTAAGGGAGTATATCCTCTGAGATACTTTTGGCATATTGTCACTAAAATAAAGTACCTTTATTTTTAGTAACTCTCAGTATTGTGTTTTCTTATGATGCAGTGCTATATGATATAAGTGGTATGGAAGGAGCTTTGGATGTCTACTAGTTCAGCCTAAGCTGCTCTGCTATAGCTACCTCTATCGGCCAAAGGTGCTAGAACACCTCTATTCTACTGATAAGGGATAACTGGACATGGTACAAGGTGTAAGTACCACAAAGTGCCCACTATAAGCCAGGCCAGCCTCCTCCGGCCTAAGAATTTGATGCAATACCAGATTTGTAAATCTGGGAATGCATCAGATTCCTTTGGGTTCCATTGGTGTTGCATGGGATCACCCCAAGCAACGCCCATGGAATGCCCCTTTTACACAGTGCTATGCATGAAATGGGTCCATATTTACAAGGCCATGCAAAGCTATGCAAGTTGACTTTGTGTGGCCTTGTAAATATGGGCTGGCACACTGCACCACCCGAGAGTAAGCAAAATGACACTGTGGTGGCACAGAGTGCTGGCTGAGGCCTCATAAATGAGACCCTTGGGGGAATATTTATACTCTGCCTGCGCCGAATGTGCGTCAATTTTGCCACACATTCAGCGCAGACCTTGCCCCATATTTAAACTTTGACACCCGAGCCCGCGGACGTCAAAATCCCGCAGTGTGCGTCATTTTTTGGATGCGGCAACCCGCCTTGCATTAATCATATGCAAGGTAGGCGTTCCTGTCCAAAAAATGACTTAAACGCCCGTGCGTCGTATTTATGCTTCCGGACAAAAATCCCGCACAGCTGGGAGGCGGAGCCGGAAAATGATGCACAGTCCGATTTGCGTAAAAAATTACCGCCTGGGTCAGGGCAGGCGTTAAAATGGGGCAAACACACCTGTATTTAATCAGAATCCACGGAAGCAAAAGCAGAGCAGCAAAAGGGAGACATTGAGGTGATTCTCATCCAGCGTGCACGCAGACGCAGAGCACAGCAACAACAACAGCAGCTACTACAACACCAGCAGGGACCCCAAAGGCAGCGCAGAAGGCAGGAGAGGATATTCCGCACCAGGACAACCCTTCATGGCCTCAGGGAACATGACATCATCCAGAGGTACAAGTTGAACTGCTTCGCAACATAGAGCCACAGTTGGCACCCACCTTGCTGACACCCGCACCATCCCAACAGAAACCAAGCTGCTAGCTGTACTTCACATGTTGACAAGTGGCTCTTTTCAAACAACTGGTGCTTTGTTTGCCGAAATATCACAGCCATCATTTTCTGCCTTCTTGCCCAAAGTACTGGATGCCATTATTGGACTCACACCCGCAACATCCGCTCCCAAAATACACTGCAGAAGCAGGAGGAGACAAAACAGGGGTTTTACCTCATTAGTGGTTTCCCACACGTCCTTGGTGCCATCGACTGCACACATGTACGCCTTGTGCCACCTGCTGCAACTGAACACCTCTACCGCAACAGGAAGCCCACACTTTCCATCAATGTGCAGGCCACTTTTGATCACCAAGGATTGATCACCCACATCATGGCAAAATATCCTGGGAGTGTCCATGACTCATTCATCTTCCGTCACTCTACCATCAATCAGCACTTCCAGGATGGACGGTATGGCAATGGACTACTTGTTGGTAAGTACAAAAATCTAATTATATACACACTGCACAGCAACCCTCTAGGACACACAACACATACTCCACGAAAGCAACATGTGGACAGGAACCCCCTGAAGTCGTGACATCGCTAGCCATGTTTCATAGGTCTGCATTGAACCTGTCACACATCTGAAATTAGTGTATAGTCTAATGTTAAGACGTCAATGATCACAACGTTTGGAGAGGTTTGCCTAATTGTCACCTTGCAAAATGTAAGCGTCTCACTGATGCATAAATTAATACATTGCATAAGTCTAAAGGTATGGGATGTCCAGGGTACATTGATGTGAACGTGTTAACAACACTGTCAAAATGAATCTGTGTATGGAACTATCATCTCACCCCCCAGTGAAGACACAGGGACACCTGTATCACAAGTCACAATGCTAGGGAGTGCACACTGTACTGCAAATCCCCAAAACATACTGCTGACAACAGGTCAGCAGCCAAACACTTGTTCAGCCAAGGAAACAGCACAATACATATGGTACATCCTACAAGCCTAAGAAGGAACTCTATAATACCAAAGAGTCACAGACAACACAAGACAACTACTTCCATGCAAGGTGATTTCAATGGGGCAAGCTACATCAAAATGATCCCATTCATTTTCTTTTTCAGCTGATCAGGGGTATGGGATCCAGCCATGGATAATGACACCATTTGGCAACCCAAGCACTGCAGCAGAGCGTACCTACAATGACGCACATAGGAGGTCACACAGCATAGTCGAGAGGACCTTCGGCATCCTCAAGTCGAGATTCAGGTGCCTCGACATCACTGGTGGTAGCCTCCTATATTCCCCTGAAATGGTCTGTAAGATCATTCTAACATGTGCCATCCTGCACAACATTTGCATACAAAGGAACATTCCCCTCTTGGAACCAGAGCCACACATGCTTGAAGAGGAGGAAGAGGAGGATGGTGGCCTGCAACATGAGGGGGAACAACAAAACACGGCTGCTGGATTGCCTAGGCGCCAACATATCGTGAACAATTTATTTTAAAACTAATCACCACTGTATTAACTAATGTAAATAAACACCGATAATAATCACCATATCATGGTCTGGGTAATCGTTTTTGCTCACCTTTATCTCTAACTATCAGAATAAGAGTGTAGCCTGATGGAGCATTGCTGATATACCTACCGATCAGGACACAGAAAATTCCTGAGCAATTGTGATGCGTATCATACAACTGTCACATACACATACACTGTAAATTACATATATCCTGTGCACTTAACCGTTGAAGGGCAATAGCAGAGGACCGCACCTATTTCACACATACATGTTAACAACATGGTTCAACGCAGCATATGGCACACAACTAAGACACCATCACTCAATAAGGGGAAAACAAGCCTCATACATGAGGCAATTGATGTGCTATTGCATTGGTAACAGGAATGTATGACCAGACCCTTGACAGCAGTAAGTCCAACTGCACCGATCTTTGCAAGGACTATCTGTGACTAGAGTTCCATATAAGCAGAACATAGACAGCACAAGTGCCACACCTATGACAAGCATTGTGCACATGACATTCCATGTACATGTCAGCCCATTTCCTAACACCAGACACACCCATGCTTCTGGTCACAACCCACCTGTCTGAAGAGGTCCCTGGAATGGTAATATGTGTACCCCGATATTCCCTCCTCTACACACACAGACTAACAATACTAATCTTGTGTGCTACACCATTTCCTATGTTATGCCATTGTCATAGTACATTTGACTGCATGGGCGTCAGGTCAATTAATACACTGGTTTGCAGTTTCTAAGTTATCACCTGTAGATTGCTTCCGGTGTGAAAGGTACTGTTGGCCATTTGAATTTGAATCTCACATACAGGACTTGTGAGAAAATGTTGGAGCACACACCTGTGATCACCTCCATGCACACCACCCATTTGAACATGCACTGCCCCTGCTGATGCCTGGAACAGCGTAAAAGTTTCCATTTTGTCAAATACACCGTTATGCATTGCTAGTAATTAAGCCGTGTAACACAGCCCTTGGCTTTATGTGTCACCTTCAAAAACACAGGACATACACAGTTTTCCATGTCAACTGTCTTGTTCTTCCTCCGACCAGTCTTAGTCAGATCACTGATTATGTACCTTGTGAAATTGCTGGATCCAGATTGACCCTGCATCCTGTCAGCCTGACTGGCACCTGTCTGTGCATTACCCTAAAGGTTCCTTGTGGCTACATATGTACCACACTTATGTTAGCAAACCTCACATTCCTCAGAGGGTATTTTGTCATGTGCTTCATCAATGCATACCCAAATACATTGCATAGCATCATCTGCTTTTTAATTGTACCATATTAGTACATTTGTCTTTGAATACCAAAATTCATGGCCCATCCCTTGTCTGGGTCTCATGTATGCGTGAACGACAAAGTCTGACAGTGTACCAGGGCCGTATGCAGGGATTGGGTATGGTGCCTCCAGCAGAACCAGCTACCTCTGATAATGTGCATGAAAAGTCCACACATATTAGGACCCTGACAGTTCACACGCTGACTCACATTGCTCACAACATATTGATGTCCTGTGCATGCTGAATAGCTGCTACAATAATCAACACAGAGGCTATGATGTTCCCAGATGCAGTGGGAACTTCACAGGCCAACCTGTGTACAAATGTTGTAATGACACCTGCCGGAACATGACACCTGAGACATTATCTCACTCAGCACACCCAGGTTGCCCTGTTGACAGTCTCATTACACATCTTCAGTGACAGGGTGGGACCATCCCCATGTAGGTTCTCATGTCCTCATCCACTTTACTCACATTGATCTCCGAAGGTTACTCAGTAGATACAGGAATAGCTGCCACTGACTCATGATGAGACTGGGACGTAACTGTGACAACATACACCCCTAAAAATATACAGGATCAACATTGGACCACACACATGAACAAGACACCTCTGTGCAATTGATCACTGGAAATATGTGGCCACGTGCTGCCTCATCTGCTGGTCCACCACTGCCACTGGAGTGTTGTGGCTCAGTCATATGACCACAACTGTGGCGTCATATTACATTTGTGGTTCACCTTTGGCTGTCTGTGCCAATAACATGGTACCCACTTTGTCTATGAATGTGCCTGACTCACAGTGGGTTCACCAACAAGTGCCTAGGAAGCATGGCCAACTTGTGGACCATTGACATGAACAAGCGTCTGCCATCTATCCGGTGCATGCTTTGTCATTTGTGGAGTCTACATTACCCAAAATCTTGGAAGTGCACACAACAGATGTTGCTACATGTATGACTAGCACATGTCCTCTCTCAGTTCCACAATGACTTGCATCTAAGGTTTGGAAACATTGACTTCACATTCATACAAGCATATTTGAAATAATTAATCTTGTGATGCACACACGCTGGGTCAACAACTACATTAGTAGCCAATGCACACACATTGAGCCATAGGCATTGAGGTATTGTACTTATGTGCATCACATTTCTATCCTCTCCTGATGCCAAACATGGCCAAATTGTGCAATACATATATGTAGGCCACACATATGGCCATCTAGTGTGTCAGCCAAGCGTGAGAATCCTGTTAAGAAAGTAGCAGGTCATGGTCCACAGCATTATGATGTCTCACATGTGAATATACACCATCAACACCAAAGTGGGTGCAATCAGCCTATCTCAGTTGTGTCACAAATATAACATTACATTAAAATGGAAAAAATACCCAAAACCAGTTTATGCCCTGAAATTTTGACGCGCACGCGTCAAAAAATGATGCACAAGCGTCAAAAAATTACGCTTATGCCCGAAAAACAACGCATAATGCCCTGAAAATTGGTTAAGTGTTAAGACTATTTCCAAATATATGAATGCGGCCTAATTTTTATTCCTGTGCATCTAAAAAAATGACGCACATACTGTATGCATGAAAAAAATGACGCATAACGACAAAAACGGCGGCCATTTTATGCAGGAAGTGATGTAATAGGATATCCTATTTACAGAATATGTACAGTGGGTGTACTTTCACTTTCACTTTGCAGCCTGTGATTCTTCTAGACTGTGTGGCTGTGTTCTGAGTTTTGTCCAGTGAAATTGTGCTTTTGTCTCCAGTGTGCTCCATTACTTGTTAGTTTGTGAAATAAATATTATTTTTGTATACTGTCTGAGTGTGTTTAGTGTACTATTGTCCAGTATTGTATTGCCTTTGTTGCCTGTGGGAGTCTGTTGTGGGTAGTGCTAGTTTGGGGATAGTTGGGCTCTTTTAGTTGTTAAGTTTACTTTTTTGTACTTCTACTTTCCCCCTTTTCTCCTTTGTTCTTCTTTATCCCCATTCCCCTTTTCAGTGATAAGATGTTGGGTAGGCCACGTCTTGGCAAGATGGGTGAGGAGGAGCTTGGGGGGTTTATATGGTTGGTGTGCCATTTCCTCCCATTGATGATCGAGGCAGGGGCAGGGTGATACAGGGGTATCACACCGAGGCACGACGAATCCGGTGGGGAAAGGTCCTGCATCACTTGCAGCGCATGTATGGGAGCCAGAAGAATGACCACCAGCTGAAGCACCGCTGGGCTGACCTCATCACCAGGGAGCAACATCTGCTGGACCACCTGGGAATGGTGATTGGTGGCCCTGTTGGTGAGTACAAATCATGTAAATGTGCACAATTAAAAGCTCTGTAGTGACATCAGATGATTTGCACAATATCTGCCAGCTAAGTTGCTGACTGTGTGGAATGCTTCGGAAACACACAGGGTCATTGATGGACTATGTGAAGGACCACAATTGCTAGCTGTCAGGAAGCACGTGCTCTGCAAACTTACTGAATAGTTTTGCTTAATGTAATTTGGTGCCGCCTTTGTGTCAGACAGCAACACACATTAGGAGCCAATCATGTCTATATAGGTCACATTTGCCAGTGAAGTATAGATTTTCCAAAATATTGGCAACCTTTGTTGAAGCAACAGCTAGACTAACTTTGAAATTGAGTGCTGGCTTCACGTCAATTGATGATAGCAATGTGGCCCAGACATACGTCTCATGTGTGTCTGGTGAGTGTGTAAGGAAAGCGTTTTCGGAAGTTCTACGAATGTTAGAGATTATTGTGGTCCATCATCATTTTGGATACATGTCAGATCTGGATTTGGAAACATCGGGAAAAGGTGTAAGGTGCCCTCAGGTAACATCTTACACTGGTATTTGGTGTTTGGTGTTCCACCTTTCGTTTAGGGATGGCAGACCAAAGGTATGCACATGGGTTCATATCTCTATGGTTGGTGCAAATCACCACAGCTGGGCCACATCAAATGAAGAAACTGTAACAACATGAGGGTTTACAAATGTCCCTGCCCCTCTGTACATTGTACCTATGTGTCATAAATGTGTCATGGCCCCATAGGCTGTTTGACTGGTAATGCACTCCTCAAGTAACCAGGCTTTGGATGTCTCTCTTGGATGCACATGATGAGACGAAAACATGCCATTATTATGTCTGCTCACTAATGAAGGAGCATGTTTGCCACCACATGATAGTTAGGGCCACTGCTTGTGTGCGGATATGTGTGTAATTGTCACAGGAGACCCATGCTATGTAAATGTTAGCCGTGCTATATCGGATGCACTATCATCATGTCTGAGTGGCTTTACTTACTTATGTCATCTTACACATAGTTTTTATCTTTGGAATTGTTGATCAGTGCACCAATGTTGAGCACATTTCTTCCTTCCATGCCTTACAGGTGGACCAGCACCCTACACTGTGGGCGAGGTGGCTTCATTTGAGGACCCTGACAACTCCAGTAAGTGTTGATATGTCTGTTATGTGTTGTGTTTGCTGGTGATGTGTGATGGACTACTGTGTGTTGAACACATAGCAAGGTATGATGTGCTGGCCCATCATTTGTCTTGTTCCAGGAGAGGGATTTCATTTTCCAAGCACTTTGGAGTTTTCCAATGCTTATCCTATTGTCTTATCTAGGGATTCTAGGTCATTCCTGTAGGCCCTGCAATGTGAACTGGTGTGAGTCATGTAAATAACACTTGTATCAACAAGAGTCGCACTGGACCTAATCTCAGATTTAGTCTGCTTGTCAGACCCACATTCTCCCAGAATGGGGCTGCAAAATGCTTACCCACAGACTTCTGCTTCCCTATTCACCAAAGTACTTATGACACTGTAGGGTGAACTTCCTAGCTTCATGTAGCTCCACATGTAGTGCTACAAATATGTGGCACTTGAGGTCAATGGCCTAGGTGTGCATGCAAATCATGCCCAGGGGTGTTCTTGCAACTCTGTGTCTGTTGTAAGTCATGCCTTCCTGGAAGTATATGATGTGGACAAAGGTCTGCATTTCCAGACATGTGTGGTGCTGCGATTGGTCAAGGGTTTGCTGTCTCCTATTTGTAAATACACCTTACCTGTGGTGTGTGTGTAGAGCCAAACACATGTCCAGCTTTCCTAAGCTTCCTGGGTGTCCATGTTGTTTGAAATTGTTAGTTGTTTCTCCACCCCCCCACCCTCAAACACAGGCATGGGTTTGTGAATAGTGTACCTAGGACTGATAATACAAGTATGTTACACAGACATGTAAATCTGAATGTTTGGTTGGAACATAGTATACAAACTCAGGTATATCACATGATCACTATACTAGCAAGTCCATTTACAACTTGCAGATCATGTGGCCCTAGATTTCCATCCCGTACACTGACATTTGTAGCCCTGGAATTGGCTGAGGATGTGCTGCATGCTTGTTATCTGACAACTGTCAGAACTCTGATGCCAAATTAATGCCAGTTGTCACCCATCTTGTAGGGTTTGGATGTGCTATGTGTGAGACAACCTTTGTAGGCTGGCCTGCCATGTACTTCCTCAGGGACATTCAATGATCTGTATGATGATAGGAGCTGTTACAAGTACAGTAGATGTACTGTCTGATTGACTTCTTGTGCCATTTCACACAATGCAGTTCCTAATGTAATTTTTTGCCTTTGTCTTCACAGCTGCTAACATGACACCCATCCAGGGCCCTGAGTTCAAGAGGCAGGCAATGCGTTACCAGCATATCCTGTTGGTAGAGTCGGGGTTCAGACGGATGGCCCGAAGATACAGGAACGAACGGGCCTCCGGAGCATGGAGGGCTTTCCAACGGGGTGGCCCTACTTTGCCCACCACAGCCACCACCAGCACAACCACCACTTCCACCCAGGTGGCACCACCCACAGCTGGGACTATTGTCCCAACAACGTCTGCAAGTGCTCCAGGCCCTAGCAGTGGACCACCTTCAGGGCAGCGCACAGGCATTGACTATACACGCCCACACACATCCTCAGCTGGTATTCAGACCGCCCCAGCTGCTACAGTTGACTCTGCAGCTTTTTAGAACATGCAACGCAAAATGGACTGTGTCCTACGGAAAATTAGTCACATGAGCCGGGATGTTCGCCATATCAACAGGCGTGTGCGGTCCATAAAGCGGACCCTCCGGAGGGCCAACCTCTAGACTTTTTAAATGGACATGATTCCCTCCCCTCCCTCCTCTTTCCTTGTTCTTATACTTAGTGGGCTCAGGGGGCTTAGTGTTAGGTTAGTATAGGCTGTTAGTTTAGTTAGTGTTAGTGGGTGGGGGTGGGGGGCCCTGATTATTATTTTTTTCTTTTTGAGTGTGTGGGTGACTTGGTGTTCGGCTATGTTGGGGTTCTTGTGATGTTTACAAAACATTTTTTTTTTTAAATATCAAAAAATACAAACAAATATATATTTGTTTAGTATAGGATAGTATGTGTTTAGGTTAGTAGCTGTTGTCCTCCATGTGTCCCGTCTCATAAGGGGGGTTGATGTTTAGAACGTTTCGTTACATGTGATAAGTAAGTTTAGCTTAGGTTAGTTAGGGACAGTTGTGGGTAATGAGTAGTTAGGGTAGATTAGGGTAGGTAAGACTTTTCCCAGAGTTTCCTCTTCTCTTATTACCGTTTAATAAATATATAGTGAACCCTTTACAGTATGTGTTAAATGCTTGTTGATCAGGGCCTTGGCATAAGTGTACATGAATTTTGTTCTATTACATTTGTGTCCTATGCTAAAAACAAATCCCAACTGAGCTGTAAGATTGGCAGCTATCCCAGAGCTACCTTGCAAAGATTCCACCATTCATTGCAACCACCAATCACAGTTAATATGGATCCCAATGTGTTTTTTTCCATAAGTATGTTTTCAAAGTCACAAACAGTGCTTCCAGATTTGGTATTGGGGGAACTGTTTTATGTCTGACTGCAGCGTGATGTTCAAGGAAACGCTTATAAGGTGAGTGCTCATAAGCACTCTTGTAGTATCGTCTTCATGACTCACAGACATAATTTGTGACACTGTTCAGCATGATTACTTATTTGGATGGAAACTCAGACACCTTCATTCATGAAGTTTTTTGAGTGTTTGCTTAGATCTGTGGGCACTGTTATATGTGGTAGTATTGCATGGTGACAACATTTTGCTGCCACTATTTGATGGCTTAGATATCCCTTGAGGAAGCATTATTCTGTCCAACACAGCATGATGGTGTATGGTTTCTCTTTTCATCAGATATTACCCTCAGGAAGGGCAGAGTATGATGCAAAGTTATCAGGCCACATAATTGCGGACAGTTGTATTGACAAGCTACGTAATTTGACAGGAGGCACATTTCAGTTATCTACTGCACAGTTGATGTGTCACATTACACATAGACAAAGTGGTTGTGGAAGTGCTATCTATTGAAAAGTGCTGTAGTGCTATATGTACATTGTCCATGATTGTGTGTCCATTATAGTGACATCTTCCATTGTGATCCTACACAAGTGATAAAGGAAAATGCATTTGACATGCTGGGGTGATGTGTCAGACAGTGCAGAGGGACAGGATTTGCCAATGAGTAAGTGAGAGACAATCACTGGGCAGGATGACAAGATAAACAGTGGTTTGCAAAACAGTAATTGAGTACAGTTGCTGTAAGACTGGCATGTTACAAAGCGCTGGACCTTGGTGATAGTTGGCCATGTGGCAGGGACTAGTGCTTCCGGGTACTTTTCAGTGTGAAGGTGATCTGTTCCATGTCTTCTTCTTCTGATGTGTGTGTTGCCTCCTCTGTTCTTGGTGGTGGTGGTTGTGAAGGGGCAACACACACCTCAGTGTTAGAAGACGTGGAGTCAGACATCCCGGTCGCTGCTACCTGTGAAGGTCTTAAGGGCAGTACTGCTGCAAGGAGGATCTGCTGATTCTTAAGAATAGCAGGCACATCACGATGGTAGGCAGCCAGGTCGGCCCTGAGGGGGTCATGATTGCATTCATGTATGCAGTGGAAGGTTTGGGGTGCGAGGTGTTGTGGCAACTCCCTTACTGCAGTGGTGAATTCCTTGACAGTTTGTTGTAGTCCTTGCAGGATGGATGTTAGGGCTTGCATGGCTGCTGCCTGATCTGCAGATGACATCATGCACAAACGCACCCCCTCTAGGCTGGCTTCCATAGTTCGCATCCCCACCCGCACCTCCTTGACCAGCTCCCGCTGTACTCCCACTACAGTTCTCTCAAAGCTGGTGCCTGTGTCGTCTGAGTCCTCAGCTGTATTGGAGCAGGCAGGTCTTACAATTGGTGTGGTGGGTGGGTCCTCTGTGATGGCTGCTTGTTCTGAGCTCCTCCTTGTGACTGAAGGTGGGGTCTGGAGGGTTTCAAGAACATCTTGGAGGGTCTGCTGGGTGATGTTTGTCAGCTTGTCATCCATGTCATCAGGGTAGTCCTGGACAGGCATATCCGCAGGAGATCCATCATCCTCTGCAATGAAATAGGGTACAATTAGTGTGTCTGTGTTGTGGCATTGGTGATGTGACATGCCTGCCTTGTGATGAATTCACATTGTGATCTTGTTTCCTGTTCATTGCTCCAGTCTTTCAGATGGGCATTCTCCCAGGCCTATGGCCCACCTGCATGTCACATGTATTAAGTTATTAGACTTGTCGGCATCATCTCCTCTAGTGTTGTTTTAGGCCAAATAGTGACTTGCCACCTTCTTGTCCTACTTAAGCCTCTGTCTACATCCATGCCACTCCATGTATATGAGGATTTTCATGCATTTTGTGGTCTGTATCCCCCCTGCTTACAGTTGAAATTAGTGCATTATAATTCCCCATGTGACTTACCCTGCATGTGTGTTGTCTCCTGGTAGTCTGCGCTGTCCTGTCCTTAAATCCCTGTGACGATCTCCTCAGGGATGATGGCTGCGACCATCTCCTCCATGTGGTCCAGGGCCTCCTGGTGTACTGGACTCCCACCTCCAGTCTGCAGTGCTGCCTTCATGTTTCTGGCCATCTTTTCCTTTGTCCTGCGCTTGCAGTCATGCCA
Source organism: Pleurodeles waltl (assembly GCF_031143425.1). Lineage (NCBI taxonomy): Eukaryota > Metazoa > Chordata > Amphibia > Caudata > Salamandridae > Pleurodeles > Pleurodeles waltl. The sequence goes on along the minus strand of NC_090444.1, from coordinate 1,679,368,037 downwards.
GCGTTTCTTGCACTCGATGACTGTTCTGCGTACTTCTGCTACACTGTTAATCTTGTCAACAATTTGTTGACATATTTCCTCTCTCCTACTGATTGGCAACTTTGAGGTGACAAACAGTTGGTGCTGGTGTTCCGTCACCTCTTTAACCAGAATTTCTTGTTCCTCTGCACTGAAGCGACACTTTCGTTTCTTCTTAAAACTGTCCTGGGTCTTGTGTGGGTCCTCCTGACTGGTTCCTGGTCTGTTGCCATCTTCCTGGGGTCTGTACAGGCATCTGGGATCCATTTTGGCTCTCCTCTGCTGAAATGGCTGTGTTTGCGGGGAATTTTGACGCTATTGTGTCAAAAAACACCGCATATTCGGTGTGCGGGGTCGTAAATTGACACACAGTCATTTCCGCTGCATTAACATTGTTTTGCTTTACGACTTGACGCTGCGGTGTGAGTAAAAAAAAATGACTTACACCTGTGGTTTGCGTCGCACGGCGCACAGAAATGGCGTTAGCCGGCGGTAATATTTTTGACGCAAAACTGCACCGGTGCAGTTTTGCGTCAAAAGGTATAAATATGGGCCACAGTCTCTGCAAGGAAGACCCATCCCTATACTTGGATAATAAGCAGGGGGGTTGCCTGTTTGTCTTCGGGCATTTCTTTCAGTTGGTTGGAGTGACAAGGCCAAGTGTAGCTGAGCTGGAATGGCAGGATACAGCATAAGATGGCTGGCTGGATGGAATGTTCCCTTCTAACCTGGTTTGTGGCAGTCTGTTTTAAAATAAAACGTGTTGCCTGAGTGTGATAAAACATATTTTTTGTATAGGGTAGCCCTTGTACTCTTCAGACCGGCAATGCACTACCTTATACAGCCTTGGACTGAGCCCAAGATGAAATGTCATGCAAAAGAACTAATAACAAGTTCTGCATGGAAGGGCAGCTGATAAAAATAATAAACCATCACCACTCAAATTAAGTCTTTGCTAAAATTATAAAAGGGATACATGAAATTAATCTGGATAAAAGTACCCATGCAAAGCTCTCGTAAACACGACAGAGCCTGACTCCAGTTCCCTTTTAGACCTGCAAGCAAACTTGTCAAAATAACCCTTTTCAAAGGAAAGAACTCTACTCTTAAATATTAAATATGTCACCTATAAACAGTAGGCCAGGGCAGAAAACTCAGCTCCACTTTCAGAGTTTTCAGAATTAGGGCACTTCGTGCTACGTGGAGCAGTACGGAGTTCCTGAATTCCACCATCTGGCATGAAGCGGAGTTAGTTTTTTCCGTTCATTCATGCAAGATTTGGTTTTGGCGATCGCTTGTGAGCACCACAATATTTTCAGGCGGCTAGCGAGTGCATGCAATATTTCATGCTAGCTCGAGTAGCTTCCGGCCGTGAGGACGCTCATATAGTGCTGATTGAGAGTGCGAATGCACCTAGTGTAGATTTTCAACTCAAGAAGCAGTTAAATATACATAAAAATGGGTTTTTGAGTTGCTTTTCTTCTCCAGCAGACTGTTCAAGTTGTTTTTAGTACAAGTCTCCTTTTTTAAAACTTTTGTTTCAACAAGGAAGAAGTGCCCCAGAGACTCCAACTTCCTGTTTCTGTCCAGCAGGCTCCTCCCAGTTCTTTTTTCCATCTCCTGGTCACTTTTCACTTGGACTTCAAGGTGAAAGAATCACTCTCTTTGTCTCTTAGATATATACCTTTAAATTTAAAGACATTGGGGGTTATTCTAACTTTGGAGGAGGTGTTAATCCGTCCCAAAAGTGACGGAAAAGTGACGGATTTACCACCAGCCGTATTACGAGTCCATTATATCCTATGGAACTCGTAATACGGCTGGTGGTATATCCGTCACTTTACCGTCACTTTTGGGACGGATTAACACTCCTCCAAAGTTAGAATAACCCCCATTGTTTTTGGGATATCATACAAGTAAATTAATAAACTATTATATAATGGTGTTGTCTGTTTGATAGGGTATGCAACAGAATTTATTTGTACTTTTATTTGATTTTTAAATTTCATTGTGGTGGGTGGCCTGGCATTTAAGTAGGAGTGTAATTATGTTTTTTTTGTATTTCATTGATTTTTCACGTTTTGCAAAGAAAATTGTTGCACAACTCAGTATCTATTCTCCATGTTTGCTACATTTGCAATATTCATTTATTTTACTATGTGGCCTAGACCTCCAACGGGCCATCTCACCAGTAGATCCAGTACTAGTCATCAATACATGAAATAAATATTTCTGTTCTTTATGGTTGTAAAACATCATTTAGAGATGGGATGGCATTGGATTAAATGAAAAATGTTGGCTATTGTTTGGATTTAATGTATGTTTGATGGCATAGGAGGAAGTGTGTTGTTGTGAAAGTTTTATAGCTCAGTTAGTTTTCATGTTTTGCATTGCTGAAATAATGTTAGTGTTTTCTCCAGTAATACCACCATGCCTCCTCTTTCTGGCCTGTGAGTGTGTGTTTTGTGTAGTCTATGTACATAAGCCCCTGAATGTGTTCTTCGTTCCCAATGACTCCTTGATCGCTGCTGTTGTTTGACCATGTGGCTGGCAGCCATTTTGGGCATCCAGACAGTGTGTTTTTGAAATGGGCTTGCATGAGTTCTTTTTTTCTCCATGCCTCCTTGCTCAATGTTGTTGTTTGACCATGTGGCTGGCAACCATTTTGTATATCCATTCAGTGTGCTTTTGCGTAAGCTTGCATGTGTTCTTTGTCCTCCATGCCTCCATGCTCACTGTTGTTGTTTTTACCATGTGGCCGGTGGCCATTTTGGGCATCCAGCCTCTGTGCCTTTGCAATAGGCTCACATGTGTTCTTTGTTCGCTATGGGGGTCATTATGATCCCCAGCGGTTCAGCCCGCCATGCCGGCAGTGGGTGAAAGTACCGCCACCGGCATGGCGGGCTGAACCGCCATTTAAAGAACACACTCCACTGCCAGGCTGCCTCCGACAGGCAGACTGACGGTGGAGGGAATCATTATCCGGCAGGTCAGCGCTGCTGCCCCTCAGATAATGATCCCTACTGCCACCAGCCTTTCCCTGGCAGGTTCCCCCATCAGGGAAAGGCTGGTGAAAGGGGTGCTCCGGGGCCCCTTTACCATGCCCCAACACGCAGGCCACTGCCCGATTTACGGGTAGTGATCTGCGCGACAGGTACAGCTGTACCCGCTGCACAGAGGCATCGCCGGCGGCTCCATTTGGCCCAGCAGAATGTACATTATATGGCCAGCAGGGTCCCAGGGGGGCTTGCGATCAGTTAAATGACCTCCAGCATGAATACAGCGATTAATACCGCCATTTTCATAATGAGGGCCTATGTCTCCCCCCTCACTGCTGTTGTTTGGCCATGTGGCTTGTAGCCATTTCATTTTGTGCATCCAGCCAATGTGCCTTCTGGCATAAGCTTGTATGTGTTCTTTGTTCTCCATGCTCCCTTGCTCTCCACTGTTGTTTGACCATGTGGCTGGCAGCCATTTTGAGCATCCAGCCAGTGTGCCTTTGCATGGATGGATGTGATACCAGTTTAATAATATGCTTGGGGATCATTGTTTGTGTATACCAAGAATATGATTTTGATGAACAGTGTTTATATTAATGCATGTTTTTTTTTTATGTTTTATTTTCATCTCTTTGCCTCATAGTAGGTTTCTTTCTTTTTATCCTCCCATACAAACATCAACAATTATTGTTATTTTTTTTTATTGATATTTTAATTTAATTCAATTTTATTATTTTATTTTGTTTTGTTTTTCTTAAATCTTTAATAATTTTTACTTCTTATTTCATATTTCTTCTACTTTTTAATTTCTTTATTTTTATTTAATGTATCTTGTTTTTCTTTGTTTTTTTAATTTTTTTTTTAATGCAATTTGCCTCGATCCATCCATCCACTACAGGTGCAGAGCCACCCTACAGCATTCAGTTTCCTTAGGTATGATTGTATTTCGTTGTGGACATCCTAGCTGTGCCGAACTACAGATTCATTTTTTAAATGTTTATTCCATTTGCCCTGGACCACCTTGCCACCATAGGTTTTTTAAGGATTATTCCATTTACCCATGTACCTCTTTTTACTACCACAGGTGTCTCCTTTAGAATAGATGGAGATAAAGCAAAGAGCTACATCTGCATTTTGTGTTGCTTGATTTATAACAACATTTTATCGTATGGTGGTGGTGTGGTTTGACCTTACAGTGTTTGGATAATTATTATTTATTACATAAGTAACCAGACACGCTAATATTGTATTTGGCTACACTATTTTAACCTGCAACAGTGCTACATTTCACTAGCTACATGTATTTCTTGCTTGTTTACTTTTAGGTGCACAAGAGAAGATGAGACATCACCCACAGTACTGCCAAAGAGAAGGCCTGTACAGTGATTTCAGTCCTCCAATCCCTTCCGCTCATGTTGCTTAGTGCTACCGTCAACTGAGAGATTTAAGATGGCCCCAAAGAAAGTTGCTCCCAAGAAAGTGGTCAGTGAGATGGAGCAGCTTTCCACCAGTGGTGTGCTGACCGCAACCTTTTTCTGAAGACGTGTGTCGGCCACACAGGCCTCCAGGAAGGAACCGGGAAGCAGCACTCCTGACCAACAGCAGCACCCCAACTTATGCCAAATCAATCAATCAATTAATCATTTGTAGAGTCCGCTACTCACCCGTGATGGTCTCAAGGCGCTGGAGGGGTAATGGGGAAGGTGCTACGGCTCAAACAGCCAGGTCTTGAGGCGTTTCCTGAAGGTTAGCAGGTCCTGGGTCAGTCGTAGGTGGATGGGGAGAGTGTTCCAGGTCTTGGCAGCAAGACGGGCGAACGATCTGCCGGCGGCTGTATTTCGGTTGATGCGAGGGACGTGGCGAGGGCGAGGTCGTCCGAGCGGAGTTGACGGTTGGGAATGTAGAAGGTGAGTCGTTCGTTGAGGTAAGCAGGGCCGGCGTTGTGGACTGCTTTGTGGGCATGGGTGAGGAGCTTGAAGGTGATCCTCTTGTTGACGGGGCGCTAGTGTAGATCTCTCAGGTGGGCAGAAATGTGGTTGCGGTGTAGGATGTTGAGGATGAGGCGTTCAGAGGCGTTCGGAGGCGTTCTGTATATGTTGCAGTCTTTTCTGGAGCTTGGCTGCGGTTCCAGCATAGAGAACGTTGCCATAGTCCAGTCTGCTGCTGACGAGGGCCCAGGTGACCGTCCTTCTGGTTTTGGTGGGGATCCATCTGAAGATCTTGCGGAGCATGCAGAGGGTGTTGAAGCAGGAAGATGAGACGGCGTTGACTTGCTGGGTCCTGGAGAGCAGTGAGTCCAGGATGAGTCGTAGGTTGCGTGCGTAGTTGGAGGGAGTCAGTTCGGTTCCTAGAGTGGCAGGCCATCAGGAGTCGTCCCAGGCGGAGGGGTTGGAGCCGAGGATGAGGATCTCCGTTTTGTCCGAGTTCAGTTTCAGGCAGCTGCCCTCCATCCAGTTGGCGATGACCTTCATTCAGTCGTGGAGGTTGGTTTTGGCAGTGGTGGGGTCCTTGGTGAGTGAGAGGATCAGCTGGGTGTCATCGGCGTAGGAGACAATGTTGAGGTTGTGTGATCGGACGATGTTAGCGAGCGGAGCCACGTAGATGTTGGGCTGAAGGAGGATGCTTGGGGAACGCCGCAGATGGTCTCGGTGGCTTTAGAGAGGAAGGGAGAGAGGCGGACTCTCTGGGTTCTGCGGAGAGGAAGGAAGTAATCCAGTCCAGGGCTTTGTGGTGGATCCCTGCATCATGGAGGCGTGTGCGTAGGGTGTGGTGGCAGACGGTGTTGAATGTATCTGAGAGGTCTAGGAGGATGAGGGCCTCAGTTTCGCCTCTGTCTAGCATGGTCCTGATGTCATTAGTGGCAGCGATGAGGGTGGTCTTGGTGCTGTGGTTGCTGTGGAAACCAGATTGCAATGTGTCCACGGTGTTGTTGCGTTCAAGGAAGTGGGTTAGTTGACCGTTGCCGAGCTTCGTGATGACCTTCACCGGGCAGGGGAGGAGGGAGATGGGCCGGTAGTTCTTGAGGTCTCTTGGGTCTGCTTTGGGTTTCTTTAGAAGGGCGTTGACGTTGGCGTGCTTCCAGCTTTCCGGGAAGGTGACGGTCTCGAAGGAGCTGTTGATGATCATTTGGAGTTGGGGACGATGATGGAGCTTGCTTTGGTGAAGACGTGGTGAGGGCAGGGGTCGGAGGGTGAGCCAAAGTGAATTGTGCCCATGGTTTTGATGGCATTGTAGTCGTTGATGTGGGTCCAGGAGAGCAGGAGGTTGATGTGGCTGGGGTCCAGTAAGTCGGGGTTGTGGTGCCAGCGGCTGTCATGGGGGTCGAGGTGTTGAAGCTGTCATGGATGTCTGTGATCTTGCGGTGAAAGAAGGTGGAGAGGGAGTCGCAGAGGTCCTGTGAAGGTGGGGTGTCTTGGAGCAGGACCTGGAGTTGGCGAGTTCCTTAACAATGTTGAAGAGCTCTTTGCTGTTGTGTGCGTTGTTGTTGATGCGTTCCTTGTAGGAGGATCTCTTGGTGGTCTGGATGAGCTGGTGGTGCTTGCGGATGGAGTTCTTGAGGGCAGTGTGGTTGATCTCTGTTTGTTTGTGGCGCCACTTCTTCTCAAGTTTTCGGCACTCCCGTTTGGAGGCCTGAAGGTCGGAGGTGAACCAGATAGCCTTTGTGCTGGTGCTGTTGGTGGAGGGTTTCTTGAGTGGGGCGAGGGTGTTGTCACAGTCATCTATCCATTGTCTCAGGTTGTGGGCGGCAGTGTTGGGGTTGGCGGTGATGGGAGGCGGGGCTCGGGCGAGGGAGGAGATCAGTTAGTCTTCAGTGACCTTGTTCCAGCTGCGGTGGGATCTGTTGAGGGTGGTGGTACGTGGTGGGTTTCTTGAAGGTGAAGTGGACGTAGAGGTGGTGGGTCCAGTGGAGTTCGGTGGTGTGGCTGAAGGTGATGTGGCTGCTGGCGGAGAAGACGGGGTTCAGAGTGTGGCCAGCGGAGTGGGTGGGTGTCGTGAGGAGTTGCTTGAGACTGAGGTTGGCGAGGTTGTTGAGCAGGGCGGTGGAGTTGCTGTCGTTGGCATTCTCGATGTGAAAGTTCAGGTCGCCGTGGAGGATGTAGTCCGTGGAAGCAAGGGTGTGAGCGCTGATTGCATCGGTGATGGAGTCACTGAACTGCGGCCGGGGGGTCTGTAGATGAGAGTTCCTCCCACATTATGCCCTCGACAAGCATAATGTATGCAAGGGGGACATTCCCCTGTTAGGGGGACTGAAAAAAATTACACAAATCTAAAAGATTTGTTGGTGCCATTTTTTTGTGCATTTTTAACACCTGCTCAGAGTAGGTGTTAAAAAGGGGCACACCATTGGTCACAATGGGTCCCTATGTACTGTTCAGGGTTAGCGTCAATATTTTGGCACTAACCCTGAACAGTCCATCAATAGCGTCAACATTTCTGACGCTATTGCCCTCTATTCTGCACCATGGTGTGCCGTTTTTTAAATAGGGCGCATATATGATGGCTGATTGGGGATGCTAATAGGCACTAGCATTGCATGAGTCTCTCCTGGACTGAATGACTGTTTGCAATGCATTTAACTGAACTGTGTTACACTCATTCCTTCATTTCCTTCCACAAACGATTGATAATGCTCTGCTGCTCAGTCCCCTGATGAATATTGTCATTGTTTGTTTTGTATAGTGTTTGTCTTTGTCACACTTTTCCCCAAATCCTCATTCCCATCCATCATTGAGCTCTTAACCCTCTTCCCCCGGGCTTTGAGATTTGTGTTGAGGTGTGACTTAATTTTACATCATAAATGGATCACATGCTTGCTGGGGCTTATGTGGTGAAAGGGAGGCCAACTCACTGTATGATCTTATATTACGTGAGCAATAGCCCACACAAGCCCCACTTACCCACCCAGCCATCACTCGTCAACATCATCATTTAGGCTTTGTGTTGCATAAACGCTTACTCTTGTCCATCCTCTCCTGACTCTGAGCCCACTTCTCCTGACTCGAGGATTTCATTTCCTAAGTTTAGTTTTCATTAAATACCAGCTCCCCATTGCTCAGAAGAAATTGATATTTCTAGTCTTTATTATCATATCAGGACTTCTTTGCTGTGTGTCAGATTGTCATTGTGGTAGTTTGGTCTCAGTCTTTCTAAAGTTATGATATAATATAACCCACTAACTCTCTGTTTTCCTTCAATCTAATTGACAGTGATACTTAACCCTTTGATTAATCCAACTGATTGAGTTCACATAGGTGGGAGTGACACCTTGGGTCTTCCCTGTTAGTGCACTAGCCCGCTACTACTACTAACACTGCCTTAAGTAAGATAAGATGCCACCTGGGAAAACTCTGCAATAATGCAATAAAAAGACTGTGATTTTAGCCCAGACTTCATCTATTCAGGTAAAAGAACTATGGATTGAATTGAACTGATTTAGTTAGTAATGAACTTCTATTGAAGAAGATGATGTTTTGTGTGTATCTAGGTTTTTGTAGGCAAAATAGGCAATGGCAATCACCCCTTAGTGGTCAATATACTTACAGAGGGCAGTTGTGTCACGTACTGCGCTGGACTTCTCACCTCTGGATTTCGGATTGGCGAATACACCAAGGGGGTCATTCTGACCTTGGCGGTCCATGACCGCCATGGCGGAGTGCGGCGGAAGCACCGCCAACAGGCTGGCAGTGCTTCCTGGGCGATTCTGACCGCAGCGGTAAAGCCGCGGTCAGAAAAGGGGAGCCGGCGGTTTCCCGCCGGTTTCCCGCTGGCCCAGGGAATCCGCCATGGCGGCGCTGCTTGCAGCACCACCATGGGGATTCCGAGCGCCTTCCCGCCAGCCTGTTTGTGGCGGTGTCCACCGCCGGAACCAGGATGGCGGGAACGGATGCCGTGGGGCCCCTGGGGGTCCCTGCACTGCCCATGCCACTGGCATGGGCAGTGCAGGGGCCCCCTTACAGGGCCCCACAAAGATTTTCACTGTCTGCTGTGCAGACAGTGAAAATCGCGACGGGTGCCACTGCACCCGTCGCACCCCTTCAACTCTGCCGGCTCCATTCCGAGCCGGCTTCATTGTTGAAGGGGTGTCCCGCTGGGCCGGCCGGCGGTCTTCTGGCGGTCACCCGCCGGCCCAGCGGGAAAGCCGGAATGGCCGCCGCGGTCTTTTGACCGCAGAGCGGTCTTTCGCAAGGAACCGCTTGGCGGGCGGCGACCGCCGCGGTCAGAATGACCGCCCAAGTTTTCTACAGGTCCTGGATACTCCCAGATAAGGGCAACCCCTTCTAGTAGCCACGGTGCCGCTTGACAGGCTATGCCAAAGCATACCATACCCTCCAGAAGGAGTCCCAGAGGGAAAAAAAACAACACTGGGGAAAAGACCTCTAACTGGAACTCCTGAAGGAAAACAAGAAAAAACAGGACTTGACAACAGGAAACAAAAATAGGCAGTATCCATGGTAAAAGGCAGGAAAAAAGGAACAGGTAAAAATCTCCCAAGGCAAAAGCAGGAACAAAGAACAGGCAAAAATCTCCCAAGGCAAAAGCAGGAACAAGAAACAGGCAAAAATCTCCCAAGGCAAAAAAGCAGGAACAAAGAACAGGAGCGAACAGCACAACCAGAAGGAAGTGTTTGCAACGCAAGGAGGAACAAGACTGACTGACTTATATACTGAGAAAAGGGAAGTGACATCACAGGAAAGGGAAGTTACACCATCTTGGATTGGGAAAAGCCCATAGACCAGTATAGGAAAAAGGAAGTAGTATAAAAGAAAAACAGAGCATGCTGGGACAAAAACATGAAGAAGACAAGATGGACACAACATGGATAGAGACAGGCAAAAGGACCCAAAAAAAAACCACCACCAACAACAAAAGAAGAAAAAAGGCTACAAGTAAGTGTAGCGCGTCCGGAAGCGAAATATATGCTTCCCAGAAAGCATAGTCAAAAAACGTGGGGAACGGCGCTCCGAATATCGGTAGCGTGTTCCACCCGTGAGGACAGAAAGAGACGCCGCGTCAGAGCGCAGCGTTACAAGTTGAGCAATGATGTAACTAACAGACATGCATTTTTTAGCAGATTTAAAAAACAGGGTACACTATAAGACAGCATTGCAAACTAAAACACCAAATTTAGATTTGAGGCATACATGAGGTAAAATAAATGATTCCCCTTTTATTATTTGCAAATAGAAAACCTGCCCTTTCTACCCACAACAGTCCCACCTCTCTCCCCAAACAAATCGGCCCATCCTCAACCAAAGTCCAATTGAAGTTCAATGAAAGTCCAAAGAAAAAGTCCATAGTGAAACAAATACTTTCCCATCTCCCATCTCCACCCTCTCTACCCACAACACGTGTCCCTTCCACCAAAACAAAAACATTTTAAAAGGGTCAAAAGAGGGCATTCTCCACACTGGTATGGAGCTCATCAAGGGTTGTCATATGTCTACAACACAGCAGTCCAGGTTTGCAAATTGTTGCAGGATGCAATGCCGGAAATTGTGGTGTGAGCTTGAGGGGGGCAGCAGTGGTAGGATGCGGATGGGCTGATGCTTGCTGGCAGCGGCGCTGATGGTGCTGCTGGGAGGCTGGAGGCACTGGCAGCCAATTGGAGGAGCAATTTTGGCAGCTGCCTGGGCCTTGTCCTCCTCCTTCCGAAAAACCAGCAGCTGCTGAAATTTGGTGTGGATAGCCTCCAGCCTCTGCCACCTCAGCCGGACTGCCATCTTCTGGTGAGTAGGAAGATGTACACCATGAGTAGCTATAGCAAGAATAAAAAGGAAATGACAAATTATGAACAGTGCTCTGTGCACACAATTGTTTTAAAAAGATAGAGTGGCACAGTAGCAGTAAATTGCTGGTCCATTAGGGCCATTGTAATTTGATATGGCTGATTACGAGTTACAGGCCATTTTTTTACCCACACATGCTTCACTGTAGTTGACGAATGTCAAAAGGGTAAAATCTGAACTGATATGAATCTGTTCTGGAAGCCATGAAAATTCAATCCATTTTTTGGGTGGCTGGAGCAGAACTTTTGAGAGCCTAAGGGACTGAAGTACTAGAAGGTGACATATTGGACACTGGGAGGGAAGGGAAACATGCCTTGTTTTAAGTTTGCAATGTATTGACAACTTTGTAAATGCTGCATTATTTGAAACAAATGCACACTACACATACATCACTATTGTACTGCTGAATTGAACCGCACTGCAGTTTTGTGTCATAGCAGCATGAATGACTAATGGGGAGGGAGGTATGGTGATAGGTGGGAGGATACATATCTGCTTTGCTTAACAACTACAGTGAATTATGCGAGTAGACAGAACATTAAAATATCCCCTACTTTGAACCAAAGCTTTGATAACCATACAAACCAAGTGAAGTAGGTGAACAGACATGTCACTCTCCAGAAGAGCTCACTTATTTCTTGATGTAAGCAATTATCCATTCATCTTTTCATTCATCTATTCACCCTTTGGTACCAAGCCATTTCATCTTTACACTCTCTCATCCAGTCTTTCACCATTCCAATTCAGCCATCCATATATCAACCCATCCATCCGTACACTCACCTTTCCAGTATCCACCCTTTCAACAACCCTTTCACCTATCAATCCATTTACCCATGCATTGTTCATTACCATCCACTCATCTACTAACCCATCAGAGCATCCTTTAACTCATCCACCCTTCACCCTCTGAGGCACCCTTCACCCAAAAATCCTTTCATCCATCCTTTCACTCACCCATACATTTACTACCACTCACCTACACATTCTTTGCTTTGATCCAACCACACAACCTTTCAATCACATACCATTTCACCCATTCTTTCTCTTAGCTGTCCATCCTTCATTCACTTTTCTATCAACACATCATTTGTAGCATCAGTTCATTGTGAGCTTTTTTCTGCTGAGTTGCAAATAGAAGAAGCCATTAAAAAATCAACCCCTGCTGTCGCTGTTAATGCAAGGGGTTGACAAGCAACCCCCTTGCAGTGAGTATACTAGTAATTATCAATAAGCAGCGGCAATATGATGTGCCAACACCCATCCCTGCTGTTGCTGGTTCGCCCCTTCAGACTGCTGCCATGTCTGGTGGATTAGTACTGCAGCTGGCCCCTGCACTGGTAGTCAGTGCAGCTGGAATTTCTTTTACACATTTTAGATGCACGCTACACCTCCCCTTGTTATTTCTTTTTAAAAACGAAATCAAAAATACAACCACAATAGATCACTATGGTTCTGTCAATCCCTTTAGGAATTCTGTCTGTTAAGAAAAGCCAGATAGTCAAATCAATAGCAAACAAGTCATAATGGAGGGACTGAGCTAAGCCACTGAAGCTTAATAAAGGGGTGGAATATTTTGGTCAATCTAGGATGACCTATCATGAGGTCTTGATTGGTAAATGCAATGGGCATGAGCAAAGAAAAGAAAACCTTCACAAACAAGCATAGAAAAGCTGACTTAGGCATTCAATCTTGTCAGTAGAGTACTTAGGCTTACAGTACCAGTCCGCAAGATATATAAGGGGAGAAGGGAAAGCTAAGCAACAAAGCAGAAGAAAGCTACAAAACAGCGCAGACAGGAGGAAGTCAGGTACAGAAACATCAAAAATAGAAAAACGCAAGGATAGCAAGAATTTAACAAAGTTTAGATAGAAGTACAATAAAAGTTTGACAGGCACAGTATAAAGAAAATAAATAAAAATCAAAAATGTTAGAGGGGAAAGTTAGGGAAATTAGAATATAACAGGAAGACTTACTGGGCCCAGCAGGTCCACCAGCATTAGCTGTACAGTTAATCTCCCAAAAATATTTTGACAAGCAAAGGGAAAGACAGCATCATCATTCTTCTGTAAATTATAGTCTATTGTACTAGCATCGACTTGACTCGAGATGACCTATTAATTTCCTATACCTAAGCCCTACTCCACATTTCCTAAACTATATTTGCAACTATGTACCACTTCTAATGAAGTCATATTGCAATGAATGATCTTTCCTTCTCAACCACCTTTGATGAGCCAACTCAGCCTCCATTCTTTTTCAATGCATAGATGCAGACTATGGTACTGCACATTTTATTTCATCATTTATGCAACGGATTTGTGATTTTATGACAATCTGCAGAATGAAGAATTTTGACTGAAAATAATTTTTACTACACATCACTAGGAGATTGTGATTGGTAGGGACCGCATAAGTTTAATAAAGAATGGCACAGAGAGGGGAATGTTAACTCACTAATTTTAATTACAATTACTGCTACTATCTCATTCTTCATGACACGATGAGTCTCAGTCTGCCTGGCTTCTTAACTAATCAGCCCAAACAGGCGCCGAAGAGTGCAATTAGGTTGTGCTGACTGAACACTCGGCCAGCTTAAACTAGATGACATAATATTCATCATAAAGTAAACTGAACTTACCTCTGGGACTTAGCAGCACTGCTATTAGAAAGAAGTAGCATTGTGGGACACACACAACAAATAAAGAACTATTTACCCCCGAGCCCCAACACCTCAAAGTCCAGCAGCTCGAGCAGGTCCTGCTCGCAGTCCAGTATATGTGACTAACAGTGCGTCAACTGCTGCTGGGTGCGCTGGACTCCAATGTGCCGACACACAAACCAACACACCCTTTCTCACAGCTCTCGACAGTCCTGAAGAGTGTTACTACTCCCAGGCCTGCTGCCAGCATGGAGGGGAGGTAGCACTGCACAAAAACACATGTGCTGCCGTCATTGCCTCAGTAACAATGGGGCAGGGCTGCACCCCTTGGTGGCACCAACACCTGCAAGGTACCACCACTCCTTATGCTGCCTTTCTTTGTCATGACGCTAGGCAGAAAAAAGAAAGGAGAAGAAATAGATGGAAGGAAGGAAGGAAAAAATAAAGAAGTAAAGGGAAAAGCAAAAAAATAAGTATTCAAAAAGTCATGAAAAACACACAAAAAATGACAGAAACGTAAAATACAGAAACTGAAATACACACGCTGATGAAATGAAGGAAATGTGGGGTGGATAATTTAGAAAAAGGTGGGATTGAAAAGATTAAGGGGGTCATTCTGACCCCGGCGGGCGGCGGGCGACGCCCGCCGGGCGGAGACCGCCAAAAGACCGCACCGCGGTCAAATGACCGCGGCGGTCATTCTGACTTTCCTGCTGGGCCGGCCGGCGGGCCACCGCCAAAAGGCCGCCCGCCGGCCCAGCGGGAAAGACCCAGCAACGATGAAGCCGGCTCTGAATGGAGCCGGCGGAGTTGCTGGGGTGCGACGGGTGCAGTGGCACCCGTCGCGATTTTCAGTGTCTGCAAAGCAGACACTGAAAATCATTATGGGGCCCTGTTAGGGGGCCCCTGCACTGCCCATGCCAGTGGCATGGGCAGTGCAGGGGCCCCAAGGGGCCCCACGACACCCGTTCCCGCCATCCTGTTCCTGGCCGTAACAACCGCCAGGAACAGGGTGGCGGGAAGGGGGTCGGAATCCCCATGGCGGCGCTGCAAGCAGCGCCGCCATGGAGGATTCCCTGGGCCAGGGGAAAACCGGCGGGAAACCGCTGGTTCCCCTTTTCTGACCGCGGCTTTACCGCCGTGGTCAGAATGGCCCAGGAAGCACCGCCAGCCTGTTGGCGGTGCTTCCGCGGTCGTTGGCCCTGGCGGTCGGTGACCGCCAGGGTCAGAATGACCCCCTAAGTATGGATTAAAGTTCAGCTCAGCACCACTCACATAGAGACAGGGAAAACAATATGGTCGCACCCATGCAAACCCTCAACCTTTTCAAGGCCAGAAAGTGCATCACGCTCATGAGCGTAAAAAGCAAAGCGCGACTGGGTGCACCAAGCAATTCCACCCACTGCTGGAATTCTGCAGATCTCGTGGAGTTTTTTAACCTTTTTAAGCACTTTGTTGAATTCTGCATAGTGGAACTCCACAAGCTCTGTCCATCCCCAAAAAAAGACATTGTTGAGCATAAGGTAGGATGCCTAGTACTTACTGTCTTGGGTGACACTAGCACTTCCTCCCCAGTGAGAGTGTTGGCCATTGGCCAAAACTGAGGTGGGCTTACTAGGATACTCCGATGTTTGCACCAAAGGATTTCGTTCTTTTTTACAGAGGCCAGGGGTAACCCGGCATTGCTTCCGCATGAACCCCAGCCCCAGCCTCAACTCCCATCCATCTGTAATGCCAGTACATTGCCAGGCACACCTATCCCACAGATTCCTCACCAGAGTAGCAGGTGAATGCTCTCTCCCACTCCAGTGGGGAATTTTTAAAGACAATTACCTCTCCAGTTTATAGGGAGGCATTTTTGGTAAGCAGAGAGTCCTAAACATGTTTTATGGCTGTAAATCGTGATTGTATTACGATAAACAGACAGGAAACCTAATATGCCACAAGGGTCCAGTGTTTGAGAGGTTGGTCCTTCTGGTAAAAGGGGAACCCTGGAGACAATTTAAACAAAAATAGTGTTTTCTGCCCCCGTCCCCAGGGGTAGTGAAGATCATGTATGCTTTAAAAAACAATATGTTTGGAGGTCAGCCCTCCCGGAATATGGGTCAACCCCCTTGTGACAACATTTATTTTTTAAATGTGTGTTTTCGCAAGTGGGTTGATCATAGTCTCCAGGGATACCACTCATTTGCAAAAAAATAGATACATCAATAAATAAATTTAAAAAAAGTTAAGCGATGTAATTAGGGGGTTGACCCTCAGCATGGGGCTCAACACCCTTTGAAGATAAATGTGCCTTTTCCCCTGGGGGGCAGATTGTGGGGAAAACACACATTTATGAAGAAATATACAGCCTTCGCCTCCTAATCTACAACCTGCTGCATAATCTGCAGAAGGTAAATAGTCAAAATTATTTTTTGGCGCAAAGGTGTTTGCAAGTAATGGAAGGCCCTTCACAGTGGTTGAGTGGCCATCTTTCAGTTGCTTATTTCTGCATTTGGTTGCTAAGCTGGTACTAATGAGGTGAAATCTTAGCCTAGACAATATTGCCATGTTTACAAATCATACAATAATGAAGTAATACTATAAAAAGTGTCACATTTGCCCCCTTTATGACATTGGTGGTTAATCCCACTTACCGCCATGCCGACTGCCGCCAACATAACATCGCCACGGCGGATGACCGCCAACCATATTATGACACACACACACACCGATCCGTCACTATACAGCCACACACACAAGTCCACCGGCCCAAAAGTCAGTGATAAACTGGTGGTAGAAAAACCCACACCGTTACACCAAGAGAACTACACCCACAATATTATGACCTGCGAATCACCGCGGAGGACATTCAATAGCAGTAAACTACTGGTGGTACATACCGCCGCGCTCAAAATACACACACACATACAAAACAACACCACATTGGTCAATTCAAACTACACACACCTGACACTCATACACACACCACACCCACACAACTATAAAACACACACCCACATTACCCACAACACTTTACCATTACAAACATTTGCTAACAGAGTGAGATACAGCAAGAGCACTCACACAACCAGAGCCACATAACACCTACATATCACCCACGCACCTTACATCACACACCCCAACACATCATCCCACATACCCTCACCCACACCACTCACACTACACCCATGGCACCACAACGACAGCCCAGGTTCTCAGAGGAGGAGCTAAGGTTCCTGGTGGAGGAATTCATCCGGGTAGAGCCACAGCTATTTGGATCACAGGTGCAGCAGACATCCATTGCTAAGAAGATGAAGCTATGGCGTAGAATCGTGAACATGGTGAACACAGTGGGACAGGACCACAGAACAAGGGATGACATCAGGAAGAGGTGGAACGAACTACGGAGGAAGGTGTGTTCCGTGACAGTAACACACCAGCTCGCAGTACAGAGGACTGGCGGTAGACTCCCACTCCCCCCCCCACAACTTACAACATGGGAGGAGCAAGTCTTGGCAACCATGCATCCTGAGGGCCAGGCAGGATTAGAAGGAGGACTGGACTCTGGTAAGTCAAATCACTATTACTATCACTCCCGACCTGCATGCCATCACATACCCCCACCCTTACCCTCACTCCCATCACCCCACCACCTCCCACATACCCAACCATCACAACCCACTCATCCCAATACCAGGCCCTGCATGCAACACCAATGCATGGACACCCCTCACAGACCTGCCTGGACACCTATCGCCACTGCGTGCACACTGGAGAGAATCACCTAGTCCACCAAATAACAACTCACACCAGCCAAATCTGCCAGGGCAATAACAACCATAGAGGGCAACACATCCATGCACAATATGTCACACGCAGAAACAATAACACTGCAATTACATCCCCACAGGTATCCCAGCCAATGTCACTGGAGAAGAGGTGCCAGCAACATCCACTCCCTCCACAGAAGAGACCCACAGTGATGACAGCAGCTCTGCTCGCCTGGATCTGGATGACCAACCTGGCCTGTCAGGGATCTCCGGACAGTCAGTTACTCAGGCACAGTCTCACACCACCACAGAGCCTCCCCCCTCAGGAAACACCACCACAGCACCTACCCAGCAGGCCCATACCTCTGTGTCCAGGACACGTCAATCAGCAGTGTGTCCACCACTACAGGACCCCCAGGCCACCCCACAAACACAGGATGATCAGGGACCTGGGGCCAGTGGCAGTGGGCACACGGTCCAGGGGACAGAGGCACAGGACAACAGGGAAGCTGGAGGGACTGCTGTGCAACAGGGGGAGGACAGGCCCAGGGAACTGACTCTCCAGGAGGCACTCACCGTGATCCTGGAAGCATACCAACATTCCCAAGATACGCTGGGCCAGATACTGGACAAGTTGCAGGAGAACCTGCGGCTGCAGGAGGGACAGTACCTGGGGATCAGGAAGGACTTGAAGGACATCAACACCTCCCTGGTCTCCACTGCAGGGGTGCTGGCAGACATGGCCAACACTATGAGGGAGGCAGTGGCACACCACGGGGCCCTGACACTAGCCAAATTGACGAACAGCTCTCCGCCTCCGAAGCTGCTAGTGGACAGGAGGACAGGAGGACAGGAGGCCCGCTACAGGAACCAAATGCCACCAGCACCCCTCCCCCTGCAGAAGGAGAACCACCCCACAAACGTTCCCTGCGATCCAGGCAGAAGCCAGAGACTATTGCCAAGACCCCGACAGGAAATAAGACTCTCCTGATTGTCACCCTTGTGTCCCACTCAGTAACCATGTCCACCTTAAACTGCCATTGCTCCCCTTCCTATACCCTCTTGGACAATGCACCTGTGATACAAATAGACTGGACTCTATCCTGGACTTTCCTCCATCATCACCCCAGCCCATTGCACTCCCCCCTCTACTTCTTAGCACTTAAATAAACACCCTTTGAAAAAATAAGTGTATGGAGTATGTCAACTTATTTAAGTATGTATTTGTTTAAGAAGGTGTAAACATTGCAATTCGACTGTACAGTAATGTATACATAGGAAAGACCTGTAGTTGGCTGCAGTGAACACACCAGGAGTGCTAGTGGGGCACCAACATCTGCAAAATGAGATGCCAAAGCGTACAGTGAGTGGCCATAGAAGTGGGAAATCACAGCCTGCCAGTGACAATGTCAAACACAAAACTATCAATTAAATGTGAAGTTACACTATCTCACCTGTGTGTTATTGGCCTCATCCTCATCTACTGCCTCCTCATCTTCACTGTCCACAGGTTCCACTGCTGCCATCTCCAGCATCCTCCTCCTGCAGAAAAGGCACCTGGCGACGCAAGGCAAGGCTGTGCAACATACAGCATGCCACGATGATCTGGCAGACCTTCTTGGATGAGTAGCACAGGGAACCACCTGTTAGATGGAGTTAATCAAACCTGGCCTTCAGGAGGCCAAACGTCCTCTCTATAATTCTTCTTGTTCACCCATGTGCCTCATTGTAACGTTCCTCTGCCCTTGTCCTGGGATTCCTCACAGGGGTCAGTAGCCATGAGATGTTGGGGTAACCAGAGTCACCTGCAAATATCGAGGGACAACTGTTAGCCACACTACACTATACCCATACACCAACATATACTGGGTGGGAACCAGGGCTCACCTATTAGCCACACCCTGTGCCTCTGGAGTTAAGCCATCACATTTGGGATGCTGCTATTCCTCAGGATAAAGGCATCATGCATAGACCCAGGATACTTTGCATTGACGTGGGAGATGTACTGGTCCGCCAGACACACGATCTGCACATTCATGGAGGGAAAGCTCTTTCGATTTCTGAACACCTGTTCATTTCACCGGGGGGGGGGGACAAATGCAATATATGTTCTATCAATAGCCCCAATAATGTTGGGGATATGTTTAATTGCATAGAAATCAGCTTTCATGTGGCCAAATCCTCCACCTGGGGGAAAACGAAGTAGTTGCACATGTGTTTAATCAGGGCAGACAACACTCTGGTCAGAACTATTGAGAACATTGGCTGAGACATTCCTGCTGCCGAGCCCACTGTCACTTGGAAGGAGCCAGTTGCCAGAAAATGGAGCACTGATAGCACTTGCACAAGAGGGGGGATCCCATTGGGGTGATGGATAGCAGAGATTAGGTCAGGCTCCAAGTGGGCACACCGCTCCGTGATTGTGGCCCTGTCAAGTCTATAGGGGAGGATAATGTGCTTGTCCTCCATTGTTGCCAAGTTCACCACAGGTCTGTACACGGGGGATATCTTCATCTCCTATTCATCCGCAGTGGTTGCAAACTATGGGGTAAAATATTGAGTAGCTGGTCCTTATCTCTACATTCCAACCACTACAGTTCAATGCATGTTGTAATTGTAACAGTATTTTGTTGGAGATGTCCAAATTGTGCATTTGTGTACTGTGATGCAGTAAAGATCCATGGCCTCCCCCCACCCCTGAAATGACGGCCTCCTGTCCTGTATGGAGGGACAGGTGAAAATTAGGTAATTCCGCTGATGTTGTGTGCCGTTGCGGGAGGCGGTCGAGAACCGCCCTGCAACTCCTCATTGGTTAACATTGGGCCCTATGGGTACAGTGGCCAATGGTGATGTACGCTGGCAGTGACGGTATTAACCGCCGCAGACGTCACTGCCATTTTCAATCTAATTCCTCACTTGCTACCTGACCTTCAACAGGAGAGGACCTACACTGCCTGTGCTGCTGTGACCTGTGTCTGGAACCGACCATGGTTTGTGTGACTGCGGAAAGGGCCCTGCCTTCACCTTGGTGGAGTTGGAGAGACTGGTGGATGGGGTCCTACCCCAGTACCGAGTGCTGTTTGGGCCTTTTGTCTCTTCCCCCCCTTTTTGTTTTGTCACCCTGTCCTTATGTCCATTAGCATCATCTAGAGGTGGAGCAGAGGCACCAGCGATGGAGGGAGCTGCATCCCACAGGACCCAGGAGACCAAATCCACCATCGGTGAGGGCACCAGTGGGACTGAGGGCGAGGGGAGCACTACGGTAGAGACAGGGGGGGGGACAGTTCGGACATGGATACCTCCTCCAATGGGAGTTCACTGGTGGTGGCGGACACTTCTGTTCCCACCCCAGGTACAGGTACAGCCGCCACCCCTGTACCAGCAACGCCCTCCCAACAGCCCCTCAGCGAATTTCCCGTGCCCACTCACCCAGGAGGGTGGGCATCTCCTTCGCCACAGGCACATCAGGCCCTGCCCCAGTTAGCCCTGCTGCCCTGAGTGAGGAGGCTATTGACCTCCTGCCGTCCATCTCTGTTGGGAAGTCAACCATTGTGACTGCCATACAGGGGCTGGCAGCCCAAATGCAACAGACAAATGCATTCCTGGAGGGCATTCACACTGGCTTGGTGGCCCAACATAGATCAATCCAGGCTCTGGCCTCCTCTCTGATGGCAGACATTGTCCCTGTTTCCAGCCTCCCCCCTCCAACTTCCTGTTCCCAATCCCATTCCCCTCAACTTCAACCTATCGCAAGCACACAGTCAGATGAGCATTCACTCAGGACAACACAGAAGAGTGGACATGGCAAACACAAGCACCACACTTCATCCCACAGGCACTCACACAAACACCATCCAGAAGCAGACATGCCAAGCCTCCACTGTGGCCCCCTCCTCCTAGTCCTCCTTCTCCCTCCCAGTTGTGTCTACACTCAGACCTGTGTGCACTACATCCTCATCTACTACCACCATCACCAGCACACCTAACAGTACACGCGCCTCAATGGCAGTCGCCACCCCCCGCATCCATGCACACGTCCCCGGTGTCCTCCCCCACTGTGTCTGTGCCCCCTCCACCCAAAGTACACAAACGCAAGCAACATCCATCCACCTCGCAACAGCATCCAGCTCATGCACCTGCACCCAAACACAGCAGACTGAGAACGCCTACCACCACTCCCTCTTCCTCCACTCCTAAACTATCTCCCTCTTCCCGCCCCAATATCCCTAAGAAGGTTTTCCTCTCCACCATTGACCTCTTCCCTACCCCTCCCCCTGTCCCTCACATCAGGCCAGGGCGGTCAAAACCCAGGCAAGCACCTCAGCCACCCAGTCCACGACACAGTAGTGTCCCCAACTTCTCCAGGTGGGAAAGGATACCGGCAACCAGTCAGCCAGAAGTTCGTCAAGAAAGGGCAAGGAGTCAGCCCCAGCTGAAGGAAGGAAGGGCAAGGAGGCAGCCCCAGCTGTAGGAAGGAAGGGCAAGGAGGCAGCCCTAGCTGCAGAACGGAAGGGCAAGGAGGCAGCCCCAGCCGCAGGACAGAAGGGCAAGGAGGCAGCCTCAGCTGCAGGACGGAAGGGCAAGGAGGCAGCCCCAGCTGCAGGAAGTAGCAGCAAGGAGCCTGCAACTGCAGGCAGTAGAGACAAGGGGCCTGGTGCAGCGACTCAGTCGGAGCCCCCACCACCAACCATGGTGGTGCCACTGTTCGAGGCTGCAGGGGATGGGCTGGAGCCTCCCCCCACCACTGCCAGCACCGCCACCAGCACCACTGCCAGCAGCAGCAGCCCCAGTGGCCAGCCATCCAAGGCTGCAGGGGATGGGCTGGAGCCTCGCCCCACCACTGCCAGCACCACCACCAGCACCACCACCAGCACCACTGCCAGCAGCAGCAGCCCCAGTGGGCAGCCGTCCGAGGCTGCAGGGGATGGGCTGGAACCTCCCCCCACCACTGCCAGCACCGCCACCAGCACCACTGCAAGCAGCAGCAGCCCCAGTGGGCAGCCGTCCGAGGCTGCAGGGGATGGGCAGGAGCCTTCCCCCACCACTGCCAGCACCTACACCAGCACCACTGCCAGCAGCAGCAGCCCCATTGGGGAGCCGTCCGAGGCTGCAGGGGATAGGATGGAGCCTCCCCCCACCACTGCCAGCTCCACCAGCAGCACCACCACTGCCACCACTGAGCAGCCGTCACCACCGGTGGACAGTGTGTAGTCATGCGTCCATGGGCTGTTGTGCGGCCTGGTCCCAGCAAATCCTGTGGGTCTGACACCCAGGTGAGAGACTGTGACCTTGCACTCCTCACAATCTGCATCACAGGGCACAATGCCCCCTCCAGAACCAGTTGAGAATCCATCCACTCACCCCATCCTCCACAGGATGAAGCTCACTGGGCACATTGCCCCCTCCAGAACCAGTAGAGAAGCCATCCACTCACCCCATCCTCCACAGGATGAAGCTCACTGGGCACATTGTCCCCTCCAGAACCAGTGGAGAAGCCATCCACTCACCCCATCCTCCACAGGATGAAGCTCACTGGGCACAATCCCCCCTCCAGAACCAGTGGAAGAATCCATCCACTTGAGAGACTGTGGCCTTGCACTCCCCAGGATCAAGCACAGGGCATGTTGCCCCCTCCAGAGCCAGTGGGTGAGTCACCCACTTGAGAGACCGTGGCCTTGAACTCCCCAGGACCAAGCACAGGGCATTTTGCCCCCTTCAGAGCCAGTGGGCAAGTCACCCACTTGAGAGACTGTAGCCTTGCACTCCCCAGGACAGAGTAATGGGCATGTTACCCCCTCCAGGTCCAGTGGCGTTGTACCATCTTCCGGCTGTGGTACCCCCCTATTCCCTGTTCCTCTGAGGTGCCTGGCTAATTTTGACCTGATGCCCCTGCAGTGTTCTCTCCGTGTTGTTGCAGGAGTGAGGTGGGACCTTGGACTATGTGATGTGGCCCTGTGGCCCACGGACATGGAGGACTGGGCAGTGTCCCTACATTTGTACATATGTATATACTTGTTGATTTGGATGCACGTATTTATACTATTTTATCATATTACACTCACTTTTATCAATTCATTTTGTCCTTGCATTATTCCTGAGGGGTACGGGGTGAATATGTATTGTTATTGCATCTGGTTATGTGTATGGTGTTGGGGGTGGGGGTGTTGCGTGTGTGTGTCACTCTCTTTTTCCTCCCTCCCCTCCCCTGTGTGCTAGGGAGCAGTACTCACCGTGGTTTTCTTCGCTGCCGTTGGTGTTCGTAGTGGAGCAGAAGGTAGAAGAGCAAGGGGAACACATGCAACTCGGGCTCCATGTCGGCGTGGTTCTTCCTTGAGAGAAGTCCGAGGCTGCAGGGGATGGGCTGGAACCTCCCCCCACCACTGCCAGCACCGCCACCAGCACCACTGCAAGCAGCAGCAGCCCCAGTGGGCAGCCGTCCGAGGCTGCAGGGGATGGGCAGGAACCTTCCCCCACCACTTCCAGCACCGACACCAGCACCACTGCCAGCAGCAGCAGCCCCATTGGGGAGCCGTCCGAGGCTGCGGGGGATAGGATGGAGCCTCCCCCCACCACTGCCAGCTCCACCAGCAGCACCACCACTGCCACCACTGAGCAGCCGTCACCACCGGTGGACAGTGTGTAGTCCTGCGTCCATGGGCTGTTGTGCGGCCTGGTCCCAGCAAATCCTGTGGGTCTGACACCCAGGTGAGAGACTGTGACCTTGCACTCCTCACGACCTGCATCACAGGGCACAATTCCCCCTCCAGAACCAGTGAGAATCCATCCACTCACCCCATCCTCCACAGGATGAAGCTCACTGGGCACATTGCCCCCTCCAGAACCAGTGGAGAAGCCATCCACTCACCCCATCCTCCACAGGAGGACGCTCACTGAGCACAATGCCCCCTCCAGAACCAGTGGAGAAGCCATCCACTCACCCCATCCTCGCCAGGATGAAGCTCATTGGGCACAATGCCCCCTCCAGAACCAGTGGAGAAGCCATCCACTCACCCCATCCTCCTCAGGATGAAGCTCACTGGGCACAATGCCCCCTCCAGAACCAGTGAAGAAGCCATCCACTCACCCCATCCTCCACAGGATGAAGCTCACTGGGCACAATGCCCCCTCCAGAACCAGTGAAGAAGCCATCCACTCACCCCATCCTCCACAGGATGAAGCTCACTGGGCACAATGCCCCCTCCAGAACCAGTTGAAGAATCCATCCACTTGAGAGACTGTGGCCTTGCACTCCCCAGGATCAAGCACAGGGCATGTTGCCCCCTCCAGAGCCAGTGGGTGAGTCACCCACTTGAGAGACTGTGGCCTTGAATTCCCCAGGACCAAGCACAGGGCATTTTGCACCCTTCAGAGCCAGTGGGCAAGTCACCCACTTGAGAGACTGTAGCCTTGCACTCCCCAGGACAGAGTAATGGGCATGTTAGCCCCTCCAGGTCCAGTGGCGTTGTACCATCTTCCGGCTGTGGTACCCCCCTATTCCCTGTTCCCCTGAGGTGCCTGGCTATTTTTGACCTGATGCCCCTGCAGTGTTCTCTCCGTGTTGTTGCAGGAGTGAGGTGGGACCTTGGACTATGTGATGTGGCCCTGTGGCCCACGTACATGGAGGACTGGGCAGTGTCCCTACATTTGTACATATGTATATACTTGTTGATTTGGATGCACGCATTTATACTATTTTATCATATTACACTCACTTTTATCAATTCATTTTGTCCTTGCATTATTCCTGAGGGGTACGGGGTGAATATGTATTGTTATTGCATCTGGTTATGTGTATGGTGTTGGGGGTGGGGGTGTTGCGTGTGTGTGTCACTCTCTTTTTCCTCCCTCCCCTCCCCTGTGTGCTAGGGAGCAGTACTCAATGTGGTTTTCTTCGCTGCCGTTGGTGTTCGTAGTGGAGCAGAAGGTAGAAGAGCAAGGGGAACACACGCAACTCGGGCTCCATGTCGGCGTGGTTCTTCCTTGAGAGACGTCCGAGGCTGCAGGGGATGGGCTGGAACCTCCCCCCACCACTGCCAGCACCGCCACCAGCACCACTGCAAGCAGCAGCAGCCCCAGTGGGCAGCCGTCCGAGGCTGCAGGGTATGGGCAGGAGACTTCCCCCACCACTGCCAGCACCGACACCAGCACCACTGCCAGCAGCAGCAGCCCCATTGGGGAGCCGTCCGAGGTGAGTTGTTTCCCTTCTGTGCAGTGTTTTCACCAGGCTTTTGATGTTGTTGGTACTGCCCCGGAAAAGGTGGTGGATTGGTGTGTCATAATACAGTGGATGGAACATTGTCTTCTGCCTGGCTGTAGGCGGTTACCGCCGTGGTGCCTGTTAATTACACCCTGGCAATAGGTGTGTTAAAGTGTCTGTCTGTCTGAGCGGTTTCCGCCGTGGTCATAATTTCATATTTATTACCGCCAGCATGTTGGTGGTATTACCGCCACTATATCACCGACCGCCAGGGATGTAATGAGGGCCGTTATGCTGCAGAATTTGCCTTTTCTTGCTGTATAATATAGTCAATACTGTTTCAGGATATGCCTGTGCCCAAAGTTGCAGAGGGTACAATTGAATGTGTCCTTCTTGACAAGAAAGGTAGATTTTTGACTTTAGGAAAATAGTTCTGTACTGGCAAAGGCCCAGCTGTGCCCTAGTAAACAAGTTTACATAATCCATCTCAAATGTATGCTGTGGTTTTTAATATGTGGCAAAGTGAAGTAATACTGTGCTTTTTTATCTTTTGTTTAGTGGTGTAGGAGAACCTGCAACTTCAACAAACAAGATAAGTAATTTTGTTTTTATTTTCTGTTGCACACATCTTACTGTCATAGACACCCACCAACTGATTTACAACAACATCTCTGCATTCTATTTAGGACAGTGTTTCAGCAAGGTTTTAGCCAGTCAGCAGAAATGGCTTCTCAGTGGATGACTGCTGCTCAGGCCCCTACTCATGTTATGGAGGACAGCTCTGAGGCAGGATCAGATACAGAGACAACATTAGAGGGAGAGAAAAATGGAGCAGAATCTAGAAGTGATTTTACAATTGAAGGAGTTCTTGCTGATGACTTGTCTTCCAGCGAATCTGAGGGACATGATAATGGCAGTCGTGATGTCCCTTGGAAAGCACAGCCTGTGCAGCAGTATGACGGTCTCTGGCTAGACCAACCTAGAGAGGAGGCATGTGCAACGGC
Organism: Pleurodeles waltl; assembly: GCF_031143425.1. Lineage (NCBI taxonomy): Eukaryota > Metazoa > Chordata > Amphibia > Caudata > Salamandridae > Pleurodeles > Pleurodeles waltl. Next base: position 1,679,341,615 of record NC_090444.1, on the reverse strand, counting down.
AAGCATAAATGGAGTGCTCTCTTGGCAGCACCCCAATTCAATGCAGCCCCAAATTCTCCAGTTCACTAGCAATGCTGGATGTAAAGTTGATACAACAATTGTTTTGCCCATTGACTATGTCTATCTCTTTTTGGATGTTAACTTCTTTGAGGAAATTGGGCAGCAAACAAACGTGTTCAGAACAATTTCTGAGGCAGTATGGAGGCACTCTAAGGCCTCAGTCCAGGACTCGAGTTGAAGACATATTTTGCCCTTATACTCACAATGGGTTTAGTGCACAAAGAAAACATTGCAGTCTTAATGCTCTACTGGGATGATTTGGGTAACACCCATCTTTGCAGTGTAAATAAGCAGAGACTGTTTTTCCGTTTTTGTAGTGTATACTGCATTTCAGTAATAATTCTGCTGTATTGCTCCAGGAACATCCAGACCATGAAAAGGTGTTCAAAATTGAGCCTCTCATGGAGCATTTGTCTGCCAGGTTTCCAGAGATTTATGCTCCTGGGTAGGATATAGCCACTGGTTAGTCCTTGATCTTGTATAACTGGAGGCTCCTGTTCAGGCAGTACATTGGAACCATAAGAAGTCACTATGGCATCAAGTTGTACATGCTCTATGAAATCTCTACTGGCTACGTCTACAGCTTCAGTGTGTAAATAGGGAAATACTCCACTCTGAACCCTGCCCTCCCATGCTAGGAGTCGTGGGAAAGATTGTATGGGAGCTTGGCCAGCCATTCCTTCATGAAAGTTAGAATCCTTCTCTGGACAAATTCCAGATGGATGTAGCACTGTTCACTGAGCTATATACAAATGGCACTGTGGCATGAGGTACAGATTTTTATCACTACAAAGCCTTCCCATAGAAGCTTATTTGTAAGATGCTCGAAAAAGCTTAGATCACTGTGTTGCGTTCCAACAAACTGCATGATGTGCACATGCTCACTACAATTCAGGATTGATAGCACTTTCTGCCATGGTTTAGGGTCAAATGGCTGAAGTTCACAAGCCCATCTGTATACTTGATTACAGCAAGTGGCTGATTTTTCAGCCATACAATGCATTATAAGACTTGCACTTGGTAGAGGAAGCTGTTTATCGACCTGATCCAGATGGAAACTTACAATGCCTATATTGTTTATCGTCAACTCATCACAGGAAACCCATGTCTTGACTTTCGGTTAACCATCATTGAACGTTTCACTGCTACAGAAGCAGCACCATCCACTTCATATGTTGGTGAGGACGTGGCAATGCTGCAGGATCGACACTTTACCGACTGCAGTTCTGCAAAAGGTAATAAGAGTCAGTCATGTTGTTGTTGCTCCTCTAAGCAAGGAAACAGGCAGGAGAATAGATGTTATTGCCTCTAGTGCAATCTCAGCCAGAACTGTGTTTTCCTACTTGCTTTATGTTGTACCATACAAAATTGAAGTATTGGAAAATTAACTGAGGCAGAGCTGGTGTAACATTTACCTTTCAATAGATGATAATCGATACATACCTTACATGGGCCATAGAACATGTTTTCCTCTACATGAGGAAATCATGGAATTGCTTATAGCCAGCCTGACACCTTTGGCTGCCGTCAGAAAGTAGTAGGTGTTCTGTTCACCGAATGACAAGTGCATTATAGTGACCATACTGCACATAACAGTGGATGGAACATAGGCCACATAGTCATGGAGAACTCTTTGTGACAAAAACATAAAGGGCCTGATTCACAATGGTAAACTTAGACATTTGGGGCCTTATTTAAGAGGCCCTAGCACCACCTTAGCATCATTGTTTTGATGCTAGGGCAGCCCTAACGTGGCTTTTAACACGCGCCATATTTACAAAGTGCTGCAATGCATGCATTATGCCGCTTTGTAAAACCTTGTGCCACATTATGCCTGCGCCAGGTAAATCCTTGTGCCATTTTTTCTGGCACTTTTAATGCCTACTCAGAGCAGGCGTTAAAAGAGGGCATGCCATTGAATACAATGTGCCCTTATGTTCTCTGTAGGAGTAGCACCAAAAGTTTGGCGCTACTCCTGCAGAGTACGTCAATAGCGTCAGGAATTCTGACACTATTGACCCCTACCCTGTGCCATGGTGTGCCGTGTTTTAAATACGGCGCACACATTGGGGTGGTAGGGGGGCGCTAAGAGGGGCACGGAAAGTGGTGATGCACTAGGTGCAGCACCACCTTTCTTTAATCAGCCCCTTGGTCTAAACTTAGACAAGCGGTCTAAGTTTACAACTTTGGGAATTCACAAAGGGCATTTATGAGTACTATCTTTAGGTCCGCACTCGGGACAGAGATCCAGGCTGAATGCAGACTGAATTATAGTACTCGTAAATGCCCTTTGTGAATTCCCAAAGTCGTAAACTTAGACATTTGGTCCAAGTTTAGGCCAAACATCCAAGTTTACCTTTGTGAATCTGGCCCAAATTCTTTATTACCTTTTGAAGTGCTCTTTGGGGAATTTAGGCAGTCTTCCCCTATTGCTTACCTCTCAATGTAGCACTTTAAGTCCTTTTGTGTCATGGTCGCTTAGCCCACTCACACAAGTGTGGTCCTGTTCTTTTCAGGACACATGTGGGAACTCAGGGTGGTAGGAAATGTGCACCTCTGCTCAGATTCCTGAAATATTTTAGTCAAAGTTTGAGGCTTGCAAGAGATTCTACTTAAAAAAAGCTGGTGGAAACCATAAAAGTCACCCCCCTGGATTTGTCTAGGTGTCTAGTTTTAAAAAAACGTAACATTTTGCTAGGTCTCCCTAGGTGCTGTTAAGGTCCCAAAATCCACGGTTACCCACATTGCAAAAGAAGTGTCCGTTTTCTGTGCAAAAATGTGATGTTGCTTTTTGAGTCTGTTAAAGGTATAGGCCTATCCACACAAGTGAGGTACCATATTTATCAGGAACTTGGGGGAATGGTAGGCGTTAGAAAGTTTGTGGATCCCCAAAGATTCCTGAACTTTCCATCACAGAAATATGGGGAAAATATGTGTTTGTAGTCAAAGTTTGAAGTTCCCAATGGATCCTGGGCATGAAAACTTGATAAGAGACAAGAAAGCCATCCCACCTTGGATTATCCATGGTGACTAGCTGGAAAAAATGTGCAGGTTAGCTAGTTCCCCTTAGGTGCTGCCTGACTTATCGCACCAGCCCAGTGGTAAAGGGAGATGGTTCCAAAACCGGTTTGGAGTAGCTGAAATGGAGGGCCTACTCATTTTCCTAAACACACTTTTAGAGAGCTTGCAAGCTCCATTCAGGGACAGAATAATTTTGCCATGTTGGATGTTCTTCAGAATAGTGTGGGATATTTAATGGTAATACAAACAGGGTGTGCTGCAAAAGAGGGAGGTGTAGCTAGAAAAAAATTTCTTATTGGGTAGGGAGTGTTTTGGAGTCACCCACCCATAGGCTAATGAAACCTATAAAGTGAGCCCCTTGTTCACTTCTCATCAGTACACTCTCTGGACCTATGAAGAACAGAAGGGGACTGGACCTGTAATTTGAGACATGTATGGGAACCTGGAGATCTGTGCCTGCATCCACTTGTCTCCAGACCAGAGACATGGACTCCAAGAGCCATTTGGATGACCTCCTGTGTGTCTACAGGGACACAAGTTTTAAGAGGACTCTCCCTTAACTATCAATTGCACTTCAACTTGACCCTCCTGATAGTCTCTGCTAGAGTGAGTGTGGACCCCTCAGGCCCAGGGACCCTTGGTTATATCTAATTGGAATTGTCCTGACATCTTAAAAAAGTTGAGACTTAGGAAATATTAGGCGTTCCAGACATCCTGAGGACTGGGACCATCCACCCAAGCTGATCTCTTCAAGGTGTGACTTCGCTGGGCTAAAGAAAGAGGTTTCTCTTGTTTGGAGCTTTTCTGCAGGATACCCATTTCATCGAGCCCTTGAAAATTTGGTATGCAGCCTCATGGAACTCATTATCAAATACCACCTGCAACCTTGTCCACTGGGATGCTTATAAGCCCTGAAAAAGAGACTAGGGGACAGATTTAAGAAATGTGGCACTTCTTCCAGTGCAGTGCTACGTTTCTTGCACCCCTTAGCGTCCCCTACTGCCACCATGCCTGTGCCGTATTTAAAATATGGAGCACCATTGCGCATGGTTGGGGGCAATAGCCTCACCTTTTTTGATGCTATTTATGAAATGTTCAGGGTTAGCGCCAAAGTTTTGCCGCTAAACCTGAATAGCACATAGGGGCCCATTGTAACCAATGGTGTGCCACCTTTTAATGCCTGCTACGAGCAGCATTAAAAGTAGCCACAAAAAATGACACCATTTTTTGCTGTTCCCCTAACGGGGGAATGCCCCCTTTGCATACATTATGCATGGTACATGCATAATGTTGCGCAAAGTGTTCCAAAGTGGCACAATGCATGCAGTGCGCCACTTTGTAAATATGGCGAAGCAAATTTTGAAGCCTAACACCACATTTGCGTAAACAAATGCTACTGTTCCTCTACAGCTTCATAAATCTGGGCCTTAGGCCAAGCGTGAGAGTCTTGACACGGTGAAGTTGTGAAAAGTATGTGTCTGACAAGAGGACGTCTGTGGTAGCAAACTTTGAATTTTCTCACTCAGGGCTTTTCCATTTGAAACCAATGGCTCCACAGGGACTTCGACCAATGGCTATCCAGCTTCTGGAACTTTTCTGAGATATAGCCTGCAAACTCACTCTGCTGGAGGATTTTGACTTCCACTGCAGAGACTTTGGGCCTGATTTAGAGTTTGGCAGATGGGGTACTCCGTCACAAACGTGATTATTTCTGCTGTATTATAAGTACCATTGGAAATAATACATGTGTAATACATGTGTAATATGGCGGGGTGGATATGCATCGCATTTGTGATGAAGTAACTGATCTGCTGAATTGTAAATCAGGCTCTGATTCTCTGACCAGGATGAACCTACTACTTGTATCTGACCAATGACTCATAACACTTAGCCTGAAATCGCACCTTGGTCTCCGTCAACCGTAACCATAGACTGTCAACGGTACTCTACTTTTTCTTGGCACTTTTCACTTAAATATTTAATAATTTCCTTAGCTCCCCTAATTGGATTTTTGTTGTGTTGGTTTTATCTTGCTTATTTTTCTCTATTTTTTATAATGTGGAGTTGGATGTGTCTTATTTATAAATGCTTTACAGATTTGCTTTAACTTAAGCCTTAGGACATGTAAACATGTAATAGGCCTGCCATTGCAGAGTCTGTGTGTGCAGTTTGACTGCAACTTGGACTTTGCATTTGAAACCTCTTGCTAAGCCATAAACTGCCCTTGTATTACGTACAAGTCACACCTAAGGTAAGCCCTGCATACCCATTAGGGCAGAGTGCCATGTAAGTAAAAGGCAGGACATGTAATTTTATGTTTTACATGTCCAGATAATAAAAAAACCACCCAAAATTGTTTTTCATTACTGTTAGGCCTACCCCTCTCAAAGGCCAGCATTGGGAATGCCTTAATATACTTTTAAACTGTAATTCCTGATCAGAAAGGAGTAGCTACTTCATGTGTCACATAATTGGAATGGCAATGATACATCCTCTTTACTGATGAAGTAAAATTTATTATTGCTATTTTAGAAATGCCACTTTTAGAAAGTGGGCATTTCTCTGTTCTCACTGCTCTGTGTGACAACAGCCTGCCTCCAATACACGTCTGGACTGGGCTGGGTGACACATACATTTGTGTATTCTCTCTAGACAGCCACAAAACAGGACACTCAAATCCATCAATATTCATCTTTATACTGATGGGTCTTACTGAGCAGGGAGGATGAAAAGGGCTCACATACTTCAAAGGGTTGTGGCCTGATCCCCACACAAAGGATGATTACCCCTAACTGATAGTCTGGAGCCAGGACTGTGATGAAAAGAGGACCGGTGCACTTCAAGGAGCTGTTTTGAAGTCACCCCACTTCAAAGGCACTTTTTGATATAAATACGGGGGCTCTGACTCTTGCAAATCAGATTAATACTGGATTTGGAAAGAACTCTGCTTTAGTAAAGACTGCTGTGCTCTAAGGATTGCCACTTTGCCTTAACTGACTGTTCCAAGGGATTGCTTCATAGCATTGCTGAGCTGCCCCGCTGAGGAGAAGGACTGGGCCCATCTTGCTGACCCTGAGTGTTTCCTAGGGCTTGCCCCTGTTTTTCTGCAGTCTCAGGGACATCAAAGACTGCTAGCAGCTCTCCTGGCGCTGCTGGACTCTGCCATCTTGCCTTAGGTACCCCTCTCCAGTCCACTGAATTTAAAGTGTGTAACAGATGTTTCATTAACTGATCAGTGATAAGATTGAATAAAGGCCAATTGCACGTCTAGTGAATGTCTAGGCTACATGTAGAAAACAGATCAGGCTAGCAGTGCATTTACAAAGCCCTTAACAGGACTCATTATTACAATTCAGAGACAGCAGTGAGTGGTGCAGGTCAAGCTAATTAAATTTTCAGTACTGGAATATCAGTATCAGTATAGAGTTACATTGTGCTAGACTTTCTGAAAGTCTCCAAACTGGGATATCATTGTACTGTCTTGGACTCCAATCTCATGTTTGCCATATATCTCTGTCATTGTGCTTAAACCCTTATCTATGATACCATCATCAATTAACAATTGGAAATCACACAAATTAAATGAATTGAAATGACACTGATTTATAAGAACACACATCTATCCCTATTAATGATACCATCATCAATTAACAACTGGGAATCACACAAATTAAATGAAATGAAATGACATTGATTTATAAGAACGCACATCTACCACAAGGCGTTGAGGAGCCAAAAGTAATTGAGCTCTGAAATGGAAGACAGAAAAGAAAATTCTCATATAAGATAAGGAGAATTACTAGCAGTTAATTAAAGGGTAAAAAGCCTGGTCTTCAAGGTGTTGTGGGTTCTCCTTAGTGCCTGGGTTGGGCACCTTTACTTTAGCATTCTAACGATAGTCTGTGACTTTTACACGTAGACATGTTTTTATTAATTTCATATAATTTTTTGGCACAGACAGCTTTCTGCTCATTGTTTTTATATTTTAATCAGTGGTTTCATTGAGAGAAGATATAGTTGTTCATGTTGCATAATTTATCAGCCCCTTGTACACATTTCATTTTGTGCCTTGTTCAAGGCTGTCATGTTCGGCACCCTGCAATGTACACCACTCCATTGACAGCTTCGCTGATCCTGGCGCAGGCTCTTCAGTCACCCAAGAGGGCTGTCATTTAGACAACAGATGACACTTGCCAGCCTCCTCAGGTATGGAGTCAGGGTCCTTCTCTTATATTAGGACAGGCAGAAGGGTTACCACTGCTATGCTCTCAGATGTTAGACTTCCAGTGTAAGTAGGACTCTTTAGTCTATTATAATTATACAAAGATGGTGGGGTTATCTACTTCACACTGATTGTGATGATAATCACTGTTTTATGTTTCACCTGCCTTATTATCGCAGTCCATGCTTTTTTATAATCCGATGCAATTGTTTTGGTGAACCCATTGAAATCTATCCCACATCATGTAGGTTGCTTTGGCATGTGTGAGTCTCTGAGTCACTGAGAGAGAGGAGTATGATCTGTTCACCACTACTTCCTTGGAGAGTCAGAGTGTTATGTTTAGGTTGCCACAAATCACCTCTCCTTTCTAGGGTTGGGGGAGGCACTGCGATCAAGCCAGAAGTTAGATCGACAACTTCCAAGGTGGTGTGGAACCTCCATAAAACACACAGTCTTATTACTAAAATAGCAAATGCACGGCAATCCTTCCTGAAAGATATTGTGCTCCTGCAAATTATTGATAAATCATGGGAGAGAATTCCACAATTGGGCTGCAGGCACAAAAAAGGCTGTGCCTTTCCACCTGGTCTTCCTGAATTTAGGACTAACTACCAGATCACAACTGGCATACCAAAGCTGTCTAGAGAGGATATATTTCTGGAACACAGTTGTCAGTCCTCTGGCGCAGTATTTTGCACCGCCCTATAAACAATGCATAAAGTCTTAAAGGTAATGCATTTGCTCACCAGTAGGTAATACAGTTTGGAGATCCCCACCGAGACTGATTGATGTTTGGCCATTTCAAGTATCAGTCTTGTTGCTGAATTTTGTACAAGCTGTAGCTTTGCTATTGCTGATTTATTGATCCCAAAATAAAGTGCATTGCAATAGTCTAACCTAGAAGAAATCAAGGCAAGAATTACCTGCTTGCAGAGGGAAAACGGCAACACATTCATCAAGGTCCTTATAACCCAAAAATAGGTTGATACAGTACGATTGACTTGAAAGTCAAATGAGATCTTGGTGTCTACTAACACTCTCAGATTTTTGGCGGAGTCTGCCAGAATGGACAATGTCCCTTATATGTCTGGCCACCAGGAAATATTACAAATGGAAAGCTGCCTATATATCATCATCCCTCAGACATTACTGGGGTCTATTCACAAACAGCATTTTGTAGTAAATTCAGTAGTTGTCCAACTGTGCGACTCAAGTCTACAAAAAGCTATTCACAAAGGTATGTGTGGAGTTCTTCACCTACGCTTTTCCCATTGTTCTTGTTCATTTTTGTAGAAAACGTGACAGGGACAGGGGAGTAGCTGGAAAGTGGGGAATACTTACAGCGCAATAGATGGGTTTTAGGGAAGAATAAGGGCGGGTTTAGAAAGGGCTATGGAGGGTTTTATGGAGGGGCATACACCCACCTACAAAGTAATCAATTTATTGCTGTTCACAAACTCTACTATTAAAATTACAGCAGTCAGGAAGATCCTATAACAGTTCTGTATGTACAATAGCTCAGATCCGAAGTAAGTCCAGCATCAACTGGTGAGCTACTGGTCCTGAAATACCGTCCAATAGAAAACAATGGAGGCAAGGACATAAAGAGATCCCCACAGAAAATAATGTTAAAATAAATTAATTTTGTTTGCCTTCTTAAATATATTAAAAGGTACAATTTAATGTAAATATATATGCACAAACACACACACAAATGAAATATTATTTTATTCAGAAATACGTAATAACCTTTAGTTTAGCAATAAATAGACCTTTATGTTAAAACAAAAAACGTAAAGTAATTGGAATTAATTATATGTATAACATTTAGCAAGTTTTAGTGCACAATAAATAAATGTAAACATTTTACCTCAGAATAAATAAATGCACATTTAGACATTTTTTTACTTCACTACAGTATTGAATTCAAAATTAATGTAATAGTGATGTAGCATGTTTATATTTGTTGTAAATTTACAATGAATATATACATTTACTTTACTTTAATTTTTAACATTAAAACAAGTAAAAATAGTTTGTTCAATAAACTTTTTTAAATCTTGCCACACATTTATATTAAGAGATCCCAATGAGAGAGATCTCCGACTACATGAGAAAAGTCATTGGTAGTAGCTTCATACTTGCAAAGTTGGAGCCACCCCCTTTTTCAGGCGGTTGGGTCGTTAATCTACAGTTTGTATAAAACTTACACTTAGTGATGGTGAATTGACAAAAGTGTTACATTCGCAAAAAAGTATGAGAGTAAGCTTACACATGTATGACCAATTTTACCTTTGTGACTGGTCGTCATTGTCTCCTATTTGTATTGGAAGTGAGGTATCCTACAGTAAAAAAGCATCCATTTCAGACGCTTCCGTATACCAATATATGTAATAATATTTTTTTATATGGTGATGCACATTGCACTACTGTGGAATACTGTAATTAACAGGTGCTCCTTGTAATCAAACTCACGACCTTCAAATCACCACATTACTCAGAAAGAAAGTGCTTAAATTACCGAGTCGTGCTTCCCGGAGAATTCAGTAAAACTTTAACCAAGCCGACAGAATATCAGGCCTCTAGCAAGGTCCCTCGTATCTTGAATCACTATAATTACAAACGCTCACAGTTGTAATCACATTCTGATGCAACATGTGTCATGACTGCATCCTTGTACCTTTTCTGAAAGCTATAGGCTGGCCTATCTCTGTGCCTCTCCGGCAATTACTGTTTATCTCATCGCATCAGAGTGAAGGTAAAAAGGTTAATGCTGCGTTACCTCCGTTAATGTCTGCCACATGTATAATGTCTGCGCCTCTCCCTCTGTCATGCAGATCAAGGTTATTGCCCCTTCACCGATGTGCAGCAGAAAGATCTATTAATGGTACAAATGGAGCAATTGTCATGATCAATGTGGAAGGAATTTAATATTTCGCACGCTGGAGAGACATTTTAATGTCTTCTCTGGTCCGTTTTTTTCTATCTGGCAGAGAAAGAGCGTTAGCTGTCTCGTCAGCCTGATGTTTTTCAAAAAATCATAACAAAAATTCAAACAGGCATCGTACATAGGCTATCGGTGGGTATTCTTCCTTCACTGGTCTGTTCATCTGCCTTTCTCATTTTGTTCGCGTTCACCACAATATGCTGAATGTGACAATAAGCACAGTTCAGTCAATGGCTCGCTTCACTGTTACTGACAACAATTGCTCTTGCTCTTCTGCCAAAAATATAGTCCACTTTAGCTTTAGGACTGGTAGGCCAAACTATGCTTTCATTGCGTGTTTTTTTTATTTTTGTGATAAATCAATTTATTTTTCACCCTTTTTGCAATCATATACACACCACTTTCTGATGACAACGTTTTTACTTTTTATTATGTTCACACATTTAGGCCCATAGTTATACTTTTTTAGCGCTGCATTTGCGTCATTTTATGACGCAAAAGCGGAGCCAATGCTGCGCTAAAAAAGTATAAATATGGGCCTTAATATTTATTGGAAATGCCAAGGTCAGAGCTATTGTTTTGCAAATAGTTCGAAATTGGCATTTTGGTTGAAGGAGGATGTGAACCCTTCTCAATCAACAATCATAGTCCCTGTCAGGAGGAAAGAGAAAAAGTCACTAAATTAATCAGTGCTTAGCCATCTGGTAGCTTGGCACAAAAGCAGTCAAGCCAAAGTTAGAAGCAATGTGTAAAGTATTTATGCAGCATTAAACAGTAATAAAGTGAAAGCACAACACAAGAAAAAATAGAGTAAAATGTAATAAATTATATGACACCAACCATGCACATCTAGTTACATGAGACCAGGGCAAAGTAGAAAGTCATGGCTGAGCACAATGGTTTGAGCCCAAACTCGTCTTGCCAATGCACTGAGAAGGTAAAATTCAGGGGGCAAAGTAGACAGTGATGTCCGAGGAAGAGATGTCGACATCAGAGAGCAGCTGGATGAAGTTGCAGCGAAGATGTCTACATTTGGATTTCAGGCCTGATTTAGGTTTTGGTGGATGCACTGCAAATGTGATGGATATCCTATCCACCATATTACACACCCCATAATGGGATCGCAATACAGCAGGAGGGATATCCATCACATTTGTGACAGAGTATTCCCTCCTTCAAGCTCTAAATCAGGCCCTTAGTATCTTTTAGGAAGTTGAACATTTCCAGAGGGACCAAGCTGCAGGTTGTAGCGACGAAAGTTCCACAAGGCCAGATACCCCTTCTGCAATGAGTCACTGAACAAGATTTGCAGCTGAGGAGAAGAACATAGTGGGAGCTCACAGCTAGGTCCAACGGATTGGGGAGCAGGTAGGTCCTGGTCTCCTCTTGGTTCCCAGGGCACATTTTGTCCAAAAAATGTTTACGTTTTAAGTCTCTAGATTGGGTTTAGACTGTTTGGGCACCTTTAGCACCACTTCCAAAGTGTCAGGTACTGGGTGGGGGGACCCCTAGAAGGATGGGACTCACTTCCGGCAGGGCCTAAGTGCAGGGTTCATGTTGTAGGAATTTTTTGTGCCCCTGTAGCTCAGAAAACCAAGCCAGACAGCTAGCCCTTAAAGTCACTATGGTAAACCTGGTTTCAAGCAGCAAGGTAGTCCTCCAGCAGCAGGGTAGCCCTCTAAGGGGTCAAGACAGACTTCCAGCAGCAGGGCAGTCCTCTGACGTACAAGCAGGTCTCAAGTAGCAGGGCAGTCCTCTGAAATGCAGTGCGGGTCTTCTGGAATTTACTTCCACATTGGCCTGGTCCCCGGATGTCTGGGAAGAAAAACTCTACTATGAAATCATTTTTGAATGTGAGGAAGCAGCTCCATTGAAATGTAAGTGGGGCAGGGAACTGCTCACCCCAATACAGCCTGGCAAGATGGCCCATACTCCCAGTACATAGTCCAGTCTGTCCCACTTTCTGGGAGCAGTACACAAAGGCCACTTGCGATGCTAATTACAGTAATCTAACCCAGGATACAAACTGCAGGCACCAAATGGTTATGGCAAGAAAATGCAAACGTTATAAAAGTCGCATTGTTACTTTAACTCAAATTTTACCATTGAAGAGGACTTTAAATTACAACACTGTGAACACCAAAATTGACTCTTCCTCCTATTCCCAAACACAAATGTAAGAGGGTATTTATATATATGTATGGTTTCATAAGCCTGGCAAAAGGTTTATTTTACCAGGTGAAATTGGTAATTTAAAACTGCACACAGGCTATACTTGCAGGAATGATACATATTTAACAAGGATACTTCAGTGAGTGCCACAATAAGTGCTGCAGGCCCACTAGTAGCATACAGGCCCTGAGTACATGTTGTACCAATTTACTTGGGACTTTTAAGTAATATCAATGTATCAATCAGATGTAGGCCACTTTTACTATGTGTTAAGGAGTGAGCACACGCACTTTTGCTCTGGTTAGCGTGGTAAATTGCACAGAGTCCCAATGCCAACAAAAACAAAATTAAGAAAAGGGGTGGGGAGAAGGCCAAAACTTTGGAAGAAGCCCAACCTAAGGCTGGAAGGTCAAACACCAATGCATTTTCAAAGATTATTGCACAACTCTTTCAATAATGCCTTCACTAGGGCTCAATAAGGACTAGCCGTTCCTCCTGCAATAATAGCTGACACTGTCATAAATGTCATGGTATCACAATTGATCTGGTGTCTGTTGGCTTTAAACAGACCATTTTGACATAAGACAGCATGCCATTAAAATACTACACATTAAAGATAATCTTAAAGGAAAGTAAACTGTTAAACCACCTGATTCACAAGAAAAGGCACACTTGCAACCCATTCTCACTTGGAGTTCACCAGTAATTCCAGGAATACTCTGTGGAAGCTGCATTGCTGTATTGTCCCATTAAGATATTTAGGAAATGTGTATTACCGAATGCAAAAATTAAGCACATTAGTGAATTTGCACTTGCAATTTTTTTGTTTTTTTGAAGAAAAAAAAATCCTTTACCTACACCCAAACTAATTCCCTTGAAATAAGTAAATCAGCAACTGATTTCAGTTTAGGAAACTACATGTAAAAGCTTTTTGAGTAACTACATATCTGTGAGTTTAAATGCACTCACACCTCCATTTACCCATGTCTTTGAGATGAACCACCCATAGCCTGACAGTGTGAGGAGATTTAATCATGTTTTAAAATTACTCCACAAGTGGGGTTATATATGTGAGTAAATCACTTCATAAGTGAAATTTCATATTTGCTGAATCAGCAGCTTGAATTGTTACTTGTACATTATGTAATGTGCACAGTTTAAGTCTGAAACAATTTTACACTGAATTACATTGAAACAGATATCTTATGCTAGGTCAAGAAGACCTCATTTGACAAATATGATATGTATCTCCCACCACAATTGCCAGCCCAACTCCCCAAATCAAATCCAAAATAAGAAATGTGAGTGATTAAGGAAATCAAACTCAACTCTAGGACTAGTAGTAAATTCTATATTATTTCCAAAAGAAACATTTTTAAAAAAGTGCCCATATATTATATACTCAAAATCATGCCATGGTGATAGGAGTATAGGTTGATTCCTGCTTTAGTTTTGGAAATACCCTGTATGCTAGCCTTCTGACATACCAGACAGAATGACTGCAAAAAGCTTAAAACGTGTCCGACTCCCAGATACTTGGTATAATAAAAGACCAGCCTTAAATAGCCCAACAATAAAGCTTCTATTTGCATCTAGCTCAGAAGTAAAATACATTCAAGGTTCTCTGTCTGACATATAAGAGCATGGAAGTCTCAGCAACTAACTTTCACCAAGCCAAGATCATTGATTAAAAAAAATTCACTCTAATCTAGAAACCCTCTTAGTAAATAAAAAGAAATAAGAACAGAGATGACAGGTGATAAAATTTGGTGGAACTTTTCCTTGGAAATAACCTTCCCTTGATATCCACTTAACCCCTTCTGCTCTTTTGCGGCAAACTCAAGATACACATATTCTATAATAACACTAATGTCACCACTCAATAACATAACTCATAACCAACAGGCACCAATTTAATGCCCTTACTGAGTGTATGGGACCAAGTGCCTTCAGCAACCATTTGAGCCAGGTATGCCCTGATTCATCTCCACCATTTTCACCTGACACTCCATGCTAGCTCTATTTTAGTCCCTGGACCATGCTGATAAGGACGCAGTCTTCTCCTTTATTTTTAACTCCAAAGTAAGTGTACCTGGTACCATAATGGCCCCACATTGCTTCTACTGTATTCCAATTATGACACTGCTACCAATCCTTTGATACCTCTACTGGCTCGTTGGGTTCTGATCGGAACTTTATACCTTCTTGCCCAATTACCAGAAATTACAGCTTTTTTACACACACATACTCATTGTTTCTAAAAGACTGGATGTGCCTTATGTTCCCGGGACCGCATGGAGGACCAGCTCACAAACTGGACAATGACAGTTAGTTCAAGGACTTTGCCCTGTCCCAGAGATGATTTTTAATGCACTTGTGTTATCATTACTGTATTCTCTACTTTATCAGTCATCGCAGTCAATCTATTTTTGATCAGTTTCTCAATTTTCCCCAGCTGACATGCAACATAACTGCAATTCTGTGATATTTGTTTCATTTTGTATGCGTGAGCTGAATAGAAAGGTATTTAAATACCAAACACTATGTCGAGAGCTGCTGCTCAGATACCTCTACTTACCCTACTTACCTGGGATGGGGTTCCACCATCCTCGGGTGTCCCTCTGGTGTGGGTGGGGGTGTTCCTGGGGCTTGGGTGGGCACCCGTGGGCCCTTTCCATGGTGTTTGAGCATGGAAATGGGTCCACAGGTCCCCTAACGCTTCCTCTGACCCAGGCGTTAAACAATGGAGCTAAGCAGGCTTAGCTCCATTATTCAGGCCCGCCTCCCCTGCATAACATGTTTGCACGGGAGGATAAATAAGGCGCATGGGGCTTTGAGTAATTGTTTTGATGGGAACACCTACCTTGCATCTCCTTAACACAAGGTGGTTTCAGGCATCCCAAAAATTACTTCAACTCCAATATTTTTAGGCTAGACGGGTCTAGCCTCAAAATATAAATATGGAGTTAAGTTTGCGCTTAATTTGCGTAAAAATAATTACGCAAATTCAGCGCAGAGTATAAATATACCCCCATATCTTTCCTATCATACTCGCTGTATAGCATTGTTCTACTTTAAGTTCAATTTATAACACAACCATGTTGCTTTTTCATTAAAACAATGCAATATATTGTCACTGCTGGGATTTGATTGTAGTGGTAAGGTAAGGATTGTTTAAGGGTTTCTAAAGATTTTAGACACATTTTTTTAAGCAGAGCAAGAGAGTCAACTGATTGAGAGACAGTGTAATAGTATACGTGTTGTGCTCGTTTATAATGGAACTAAGAATTACAGAACCTAACTATTGGAAGATTATTATCAAATTCATCAGTTAAAATGTTTTACCAATTGAATGCATTTTCTCTCTTTTAGTCTTTGTTAGACCTGACAGCCTTAGGGTGGTCACCCCCCAACTTTTTGCCTGCCTCCCTCCACTTTTTGACACTGTTTCTGCTTATTTTAGGACTCTGCTCACTTTACCACTGCTACCAGTGCTAAAGTACAGATGCTCTCTCCCTTAAAACATGGTGACATTCGCTCCTATCCAATTGACATATTTAATTTACTTTTAAGTCCCTAGTAAAGTGCACTGCATGTGCCCAGGGCCTGTAAATTAAATGCTGCTAGTGGGCCTCCAGCACTGATTCTGCCACCCACATAAGTAGCCCTTTAACCATGTCTCAGGCCTGCCAATGCAAGGTCTGCGCGTGCAGTTTCACTGCCACTTCGACTTGGCATTTAAAAGTATTTGTCAAGCTTTCTACATATAAGTCACCCCTAAGGTAGGCCCTAGGAAACCCATAGGGCGGGGTGCTGTGTAGATAAAAGGCAGGACATATACCTCTGTGTTTTATATATCCTGGTAGTGGAAAGCTAACATTAGGCTCTCATATACTGTTTGAGTTGTAGATTCTGATCAGAAAGGAGTAGACAGGTCAAATTTAGTATGGCCAGAATGGTAATACAAATTCCTGCTGACTAGTGAGGTTGGAGTTTATATTACTATTTTAGAAATGCCACTTTTAGAAAGTGAGCATTTCTCTGCACTTAAAGTCATTCTGTGCCTTACAGCCTGTCTCCAATCTACTTCTGGGCTGGTTGACAGCTCCCTTGTGCATTTCACCCAGACAACCACAAACACAGGATGCTCAGTCACACCTGCACATATCTGCATACTGAATGGGTATTCCTGGGCTGGAAGGGTGGAGGGCCTGACAGTTACATTTTAAAGGACAGTGGCCTGCCCTCACACAATGGACTTACAAACCCCCTATTGGGACCCTGGCAGATAGGGTTGTACTGAAAGGGGACCTTGTGCATTTCAAAACCGCCCTTTGAAGTCTCCCCCACTTCAAAGACACTTTTGGGTATATAAACAGTGTCTGTGACCCTACCAAATTAGACACTTCCTGGGATAGACACTCTGAACCAGATCCTGCAACCTGCCAATAAGAGTTGCCTAGCTGCCCAAAGGACTCACCTTGGCTGCTTTGCTGTGAAGGACTGATGCCTTGTTGTTGCCCTGCTGCCTTGCTCGCCTCTGGCTCTGCTGAGAAGAGCTCTCCAAGGGCATGGATTGAGCTTGCCTCCTGTTTCCTGAAGTCTCAGGGCCAAAAAGACTTCATCTCTGCAAAGGAACTCCTTGTCCAGTGAAAATCGATGCACACCCTGCCAAAATCGGTGCACAGCCTGCTTAGCAGTTAAAGAATCACTGCATCGCCAAGCTGGAAGGATGCAGCCTGGCTCCCCGAGTGGAGATCGACTCCGCACCAGCAGTGTGCCCGGAACATCGACGCACAGCCCACTGGATCGATGCATCACCATGCCAGAACTTCCTGTCGGAGGAATCGACGCAGCACCTGCCATGCCACAGAAACTCTGATGCATCACTCACCAGATCGACACAGCCCTGTGACTTCATCCTGCACATCCAGGATTTCCACGCATCGTCCCTGGGCGTCAAAAGACCCCCATCGCAAAGAGGATTCAAGCCAGCACCCTGGAATTCAGCGCAAAGTCCTTGCTGGGTGGAAAATAATCAATGCATTGTCTGTGAGCCCAGAAATCTGACGCACACCCTTCGTTTTCCTCGCATATCCTCCCCTGTGGTCTCCGATCATGTAATCTTGACACATACCAGGTTATTTGTTCTTTGAAGAGACACTTGTTGCTTTTTAAAGACTAAAGACTCTTCTTATCATTACAAAAGTGATATTTCCACTTGTTTGTTTTGACCTTTATTTATTCAGATAAATATCTCATATTTTTCTAAAACTGTGTGGTGTATTTTTGTTGTGTCTTCACTGTGTTATTGCATGATTTATTGCACAAATACTTTACACATTGCCTTCCAAGTTAATCCTGACTGCTCAGTGCCAAGCTACTAGAGGTTGGGCACAGGATAATTTGGATTCTGTGTGACTTACCCTGACTAGGATTGTAGTCCCTACTTGGACAAGGGTGGATACCTCTGCCAACTAGAGACCCCATTTCTAACTTTCTTGATTAATGAAAAGTAATAGGAAATGTGACAAAAAACAAGATAGTGGACAACCCAAATGACTAGATAAAGTTTTAAGGACAAAAATAATAGGTTCCGTGTTCCTAACTTGAGCTAATGCAAGCCCTTTATCGTGAGTATATGCTGGTGGTGGGAGGACTAACAACTCTTTCCTAAACTGCAATGCCAACTAATCCAGCTTTGATGTCTATATATATGATTTTACCATCAATGTATAATCTTCCACCTGAATATATTTAAATTTGTGTGCACACAAAAAAGATTTTTAACCCCACAACTCTAGAAAAAAGGGATTGTTTTAACTTTCTCCATGGATATAGGACTTAAAACAGGCACCTTTTAAACTTTCTAATTCCCTGTATTTATTATATTTCAGCCTTTTTAACATGTTTTTGACATTTCCTTTGGTTATTCTTTTGGTACCGTTAAGAATTGGACTGTCACGACTTACACGTTGCTTGAGCCTGGAGTCCGCTGAACGAGTGACGAGGTTCTTGTTCTTGAAAAGGGGAAAAAACCTCTAAAAAGGAAATTCCTGGAATAAGAACAAAAGATTAATACTTAGAATACAAGACCAAAAATGAACAGGAAAAAACTGGAACAAAAAGCGTAACCAGTATCTGACGCAAGGGAGAAGGAGCGAAGACACCAACCAACAGGAAGTGTTGCAGCGCAAGGAGGAAATTAATCACAGCCCTTAAATACCCATAGAACAGGAAGCTACCAGCAGGAAGTGCAAGGACACCATATTGGATAGGGAACAATACATAGAAAGCAATGGATAAGACACCGTAGTGAGTAGGGATCCAAGGTATGCTGAGAAGAGAGGGGAATAATGGGACAAAAGAAAAAACATAAAGCGGAGAACAAACGAGGATGACAGCAAAGAAGGACACAATAGCAGGTGAGTGGGGTGAAATGCTATCTGTAAATGGAGGCGCACCGCGCCAGAAAGAAACAAGGCCCCATGCCCAATTTGGGGCCTCGATTACTGCAGGAGAGGCTGGGGGTGCGGAGTGTCTCAGCGACGCACGCCGCGGCGCGAGATGGACATTGCTTTTATTCCCTCCATTTTTCTAAATCCACCGGCTGACCTGATATTTTTTCGGATCTTCATTCTCTCTTTCTGTGCTTTCATGCTTCATTTTCTCTAAAAATGTTTTAAGTTCAAGCATCAGTCTGAAATTAAACTAATTTCTAGCAATATTTCCACCCTACATTGGTATGGCAGGAAAACCACAACACTACGGGGTGGACAAAATAATGGGTCCAAATTTGGACCTGGCAAAAGTTGCATGCTTTTGTTTCTGTCTAAAGGGCAGAATAAGGTTTGTGGATGGAAAAAAAATCTGTGGACTGTAAGGGGCAGCACAATGCTTTCACCCTAATAAGTGGATTAAGGTAAATACAGTGTCAGTCTCCCAGTGTTCTTGAAAGCAAATTCATCAGCTTGTGAAACCTTTGTGGATTGTCTGTCTTCAAGGTTCTCCTGACACTGTAACAGTGCAGTCCCAACCACAGGGTCCTGTTGTATAGTTGTATGAGTGTAAGTGTCTATTTGAATGTATATATGTTTATAGATTTTTTGGGGGGATATGCTTTCATAGGTGGATGACATATTGATGACAAGGGTGCATTCTAAAATGGAACCTTGGAGGAAACAGCCAAAGGAGCAGTTGTGACTGGTTATGTCTTCTGTGCTCTTACCTTTGATTTGTATTCATGCTGTGTCTCAAAAAAACCTCTTCTGGATTATTACGTGAATGCTGGTGTCAACATCACTTCAGGTCCCATTCAGGGAAGCTTGCTTTTATGCACTCAAAGAAGTTAGAGTAATGACAGTTAATTGTTGTCCCGCGCCTGACGATGCAAGACTGCACACAAATGTCTCATTCCATGCCTTCCTCACTGGGAGCGTGGGGAGGGGGTCAAAGACTTCATGTGCTGCAGATCACGATGTCTTTTATGCGACTTCGACTGCAGCTTGGTACGAATGTAAGTTGAGTTTGAGAGATGTGAGTTTATAATTTCATACACTATTTTGTAAATCATGGGAAACAGCATACACACTGCAATGATTCACTTTTATAATCAGGGAATCTGCAGTTAGTGATGGAAAACTGAAATTCACATATTTTTCCAAAATTAACATTTAGAAGTAACCTGCAATATGTAATCACAGTAAGTTATCTTTATTTCTTTTGATGCAGTAGTATGCATACATGATTGGAGTTAACCGAGCACATGCAAATCTTGTCTGGGTTTTTAATGCTCTGAAATCATTGTTCTGAAATTTTAGACCTCTGAAATAAGTCTGAAATGGGAACTATCAAACCAAGGACGATACTAGCCCTTGCATGGGGACTCCTATTGACATCGGTTGGATCCATTCCTGTCACTGGCACAAGTCAGAACCACACAAATGGCACAGCATTTTTATCTGCAGAAGTGGGACAATGCCGGGTGGTAGGAATTTTGTGGATTAATGTGGATTCCATCACAGAAATATGAGGGAAAATGTATGTTTTCAGTCAACATTTGAAGTTCGCAGGACATTGTGGATAAGAAAATGGTGTGGGATGGATGCGCAGCAAAACACCCTGGACTCCCCCAGCTGTCTAGTTTTCAGATCTGTCTAAGTCTGGTAGGTTTATCCAGGTGGCAGCCTATCTACGCCCAAAAAGTGCAGCTGTTCACCATTGCAAGTAGGATGATACTGGGAGTTAGCACAACTCTCCTGGCATAATTTATAAAAGCAACACCCAACATTGCCATTGGGGTGAAATGCTTTAGTCTGCGGAAGAGAAGAAAGACAATTTCCCCACTTTTGGTGGGGTGGGGCCATGGCCAAGCTCATGCTGGGCAGCCCCCACCCCTACAAAAACAGTAGTCCCTGTTGTCCAGTGGCCATTCTACCCCAATAGGGGGGTTGGGCAGATGGGGTAATTGCTCCCATCTTTCCCTCTGGTGGGGGCATAAAGACTATTTCCCCCACATTCAGTAGACTTTCTACCTCCCACAGTAGGCAAATGGGGGTAAATGAGCCATCTGTCCCCCAGCGAGGCTGAAAGACTGTTCCCATTTGTGTCTGAGGGTGGGGGCATTGGTATGTCCATATATTAATTATATTATTATATTTAAAAAGTCCCTTGTGTCTAGGAGGCTTTCTGCCCACAACCCGCCCTTCCCCAGAGAGCAGATGCAGTGTAATAACACCCATCTGTCCCTGGGGAGTGCAGACAGAATGTTCCCATTTGTTTTTAGAGGGTTGAGGGGTGGAGGGCTTTGACATGCCTGTTGTGGGCGGCCTTCACTCCTCATTTATGAAGAAAAAAATCCCTGGTATCTAGTGGATTTTATGCCCCTCAGGGGTCAGAATGGGGGAAATAACCCCAGAACGGACCCTCTGGGAGGCAGAGAGGCTGTTCTTATTTGTGTCTAGGCAGGTGGGGGCATTGGTATGCACATTCTGGCAGCCCCCACTCCTCTTTTATAAAATTAAAATCCCTGGTTTGTAGTGGGCTTTCTGCCCATCTGACTCCCGGGGGGCAGAACGATTGGTAATAGTGTTTGAAGGAATGGGGGGTACTGGCATGCCCATTTTGGGGAGCCCCAACCCTATGTAATAAAAAAATATTCCCTGGTGCCTAGTGGGCAATCTGTCCCCTAGGGGAGGCAAAAAGACTAAATGGGTCAGGAAATGTGGTGGGAGAAAAATCACTTGTCCAAGGGGCAGATCCCCCCCGGTGCCTAATGGGTGGATCCCTGCTTGTGACGATCCCATCACAGGGACCCACTTGGAATTTGAAAGGGGGAGAGTCTCCTCTTTCTAATGATGCCTCTTCCGTATGTCAAGGTGCTTGGGGGAGTGAGATAGTCCCCGAGCAACTAGACAGTGAAAGTAAAATGAGACCATCGTCTCATATCACTTTTGTTTTCAGTGAAATTACATCAGCTCGCTGTGTGTGCTGCTCATCATTTCACTGAAAACCAAAAACAGCCTTGGGAGCTGGGAATGCTCTTTTCCAGCTCCTAAGGCAGTTTTTACAAAGAAAAAATCCTTTTGCTGTGAACAGTAGAGGGATTTGACTTTTGTGTGATGAGGACAGAATGGTTCCGTCCTAGGCACATTAGTGCTAATGCCATTCTGTCATGCGCACCGAAGGAGTTAAAAAGGAACAGATTAAATTTGATTAAAATAACTGTTAGTCAGCATAGAGTTCCCAATTCTGCTTGTAACAGAATGTATGTTCCCAATAACTGCATTCATAAATAGACATCCATCCCTTTAAAAAAAAATCCCATGCCTTCCTTGTTGTTAATACAAAAAATGCCTATTGCACAAGTCATGTCTAAAAATTGCACACAGCAGGAGCAAATGTAGATTATATTGTGACCAAGTTAAGTTATCACAGAGTAAAAACCACAAAAAAATGAACATTCTGATGATAAATAAATAGTGTATGAATCAAAGCATATATGTACTGAATCACAGGTGTAGAAATATAACATACACGCATTTCCTGACAGAAAGCGGACTGTGCAGTTCTGTTGCAGCAAGTAAGTTTTACAAAAATAATTTGGTCTCATACAGAAAAGGGATCAATTTCAATTTCCTTCTACGCTCATCAAGCCAACTTGCAATGGCAAAAGCAATAACAGAAGGATGATTGATCTAAAGTTAAATATCTCTGTCATATGTTAAATAACATTGGCTTATCCACAGTTGGCATATTCAATTTACTTGTATGTCCCTAATAAACTGTAATATATGTGCACAGGGCCTGTAAACTAACAGCTACAAGTGGGTCTGCAGCACTGATTGTGCCACCTACTACAGTAGCCCTTCAAACATGTCTCGAGCCTGCCACTGCAGACCCTGTGTGTGCAGCTTTAAACTGCCATTTTGACCTGGCAAGTGTACCCACTTGTCAGGCCAACACCTTCCTTTTTATCACATATAAGATACCCCTAATGTTGGCTCTGGTCGGCCCCAGGAGCAGGATACAGTGTATTTCAAAAGTGAATTCACAAACACTAAACACCAGAGCACACTGAAAGAATAAACAAAGCATTGTCTATACCATAGGAAATGTGGAACCTGTAATGCCTGTTGTGGCAGTTGAGAATATAAGCAAAGTTGGTCAATCTGCTAGTGTAGCAACAGTATGAAATGAGGATACAGGCCATAGAGCACAGGCCATAGTAAGCCTGATTGGCAACTGGCAGCCGAGCATTCCATTGTCATTATTTGATGCTGATGTGGTGTTAGAATGCCAAAAATGTTGTGCCATATTTACAATGCATGCACTGCGTCACTTTGTAAACGTTTGCACTTCATTATGCCTGTGCCAGGCATAATGTATACAAACGGGGTGTTTCCCAATTAGGGGGGCTGAAAAAATGGTGCAAAGAAATCTAACAGATTTGATTGCATCATTTATTTCAGCACTTTTAATGCCTGCTTAGAGCAGGCGTTAAATGGGGCATGCCTTTGAATATGATGGGCCCTTATGTACTCTGAAGGAGTAGCACCAATATTTTGGTGCTACTCCTGCAGAGTACATTAATAGTGGTAATAAAAATTACTCTATTGCCCTCTACCCTTCGCTATGGTGCACTGTATTTTAAATACGGTGCACACATGGTGGTGGTAGAGGAGCACTAGAGGGCACAAGAAAAGTGGCACCACATTGTGTGCAGCACCACTTTTCTTATATATGCCCCTTTGCTCTTTTCTTACTGAGTTCGAATACCACACTATCATGATCAGCCTTGAGAATGTCCAGGAGGCTGAAACACATTGGCTGCTGTTTAGTATTTATGGTCTGCAAAATCACATTAGTCTGTGCAATATTAAATAATATCTGTCTAAGGACAAATGTCTCATGGGACTATGAGGGGGCAATTGCACCTAACCAGGAAAAGGATGAAGTCTCTGTGGAAGAGATTGTGCACACTATGGCTGGTCATCAGAATCAGGATAAAATAGTTGATAATTTTTTTACAAGATTTTGTGCAAACCAAATTACTTTAAATTAAGGTTTCCAGTTTTATGGTATTTTTAACATTTCACTCTGTATTTATTCATATTTTTTGGGCATTTTATTAGTGTTTATCCATATTTATTTTGTGGTTTGCAAATAAATGGAGTCAAAAGTAGTTCCTTTCCCTGTTTATTTAACTGATAAACATTCACTCATACTTTGGATCCTGTCGCTTTTTAGCAAATTCAGCAGTTAAATGTAGCAAAGCAATACAAACACAAGTAAGTATTAGCAATTTACTACAAATATATTTTAACACGTCTGTATTTAAAGATATCTTAATCTGTTTTTTAACTCCCCATGCTGTCTATAGGTTCATATGATGTCTTGGAATTCAACAAACAGTATGAAAATTCACTCATTAATAGCACCAATTTTAGTAGTTTTCTGCTTTTCTAAATAAAAACATATAGGAAACCCATTGATTTATGTCTGTATTTATCTGTAAAAATCATTAAAAATGGAAAACTGGAAGACTAACTCTTAATCAATGGCATGTGTACACCGATGATCACACTGAAATAAAAACATTGTTACACAAGCATTGGTATGACATGTAATCAGAGTGATGACAAAACATGGGAACTCAGAAACAAACCCACAACATCTCAGTCTCTGATCTGCCACCAAGTGGCATTTGTCGAACCTATGTATTCCACCATACAGGTACATCATCAGCAGTATGACCACTTGTCACAAACAATCAGGAATCATGCATGAGTAAAAAGGAGCAAGATGTTAAATAGGTGAAGCTACCTAAATCAATTATGGCAATCTTCACACATCCTAATCCGATTATATGGCTCACAGAACAACACATACATCTATGTTGTTTAATGCCATTATATTTTATTTAAATATACATTTTGACATGTTAATGTCACACAATTCGTGATATTCAGTTGCAATGAATACCTAAACAATACATGTAAGCCATGTGATTTATCTGTGAGACCTCAACAATGAAACACAGGTATTTGAGAGGTCCACTTGTGTTACACATGGCAAAGGAGGGTGATGTTAACCTTACAATGATTGAGAACGTTACTCCCATGTGTCACTCTACAAGGCTAGTGAAAGGTGAACACACACATTTGGACATATCCTTAGACCCTGAGTCACAAAGGCCATCCAAAGAGGTAACTGTGTTTGAATTGTGAGATATTACATGTATGCACACATTGTCAGAATAGCATGTGTAACACCAGGAGCCCTTGTAAACCATGAAATGGTCAGCTACATGAATGCCTCTAAATTATACGTTTATAACATTGCAACAGTGTTTTGGCCTCACATGCCTCACTCCTCCCATTTTTAGGTGGTAGGTTTTAGTGGACTTTAAAAAAGCTTTCTCACTGTGTGTCTACCAAGGAAATGTAGCTTGTTGATCTACTCTGACATTGTATTGATAAACTAGACATTGCTAATGTTAGCATTGCAATGAAAGTTATTGGTGTGGTGCACATACAAAGAGAACATGTGTAATTAACTTGAGTTCACTCTTCCTCAGCTTCAAAAAAGTGACGTTTGGTGTTCTATTTACACTATTTATGTAGATATTTGCTGAGCGACCATACAAATCTCAAAATGGTTTCTAAAATATTCTTTTAGCATTCAAGAGGTTCATATACTCACATAGCAACATGTGAATAGTTGATTTTTGGTTATATAACACTTATGGCAAATTATTATGTATTGTGCCTCAAAATAAATTTGAATACATATGTGATTTCACATTTATATGTGTGTGTAGTGAGATTAGTGAGGAGGAAAAAATTGACATAATCAATTGTAGCCTATTATTTGGGTGCACAATTGGACAAGATAAACTACTGCACAAAGAGTACTGTACTGGGTTCCAAAGAAGGTGGCATGATGTCCTACAGAGGACAGATCGGAAAACTGGCCAAGGGGAATTCACAAATGTTTATCGGGAGGTTGTTCATCAGAAACTGGGGAACTGTACATCTGTGAGGCGTGTTCTGCCTCCTTTGGAAGTTGTGGTGTTGGAATTGGAGGCAGCTGAGAGATGTTACTAGCCTCAGGCACACACACATTTTAGCAACAGAAGATGTAAATCCCTTGTTCCCAACAACATTTGTGTGTGCCAGTAAGGCAGCATGGTAGGCCCTGCCTGGCAAGAGTTTGCTGGTTAGCTAACAAAGCATCAACTTTGCTATTGAGGGCACTTGTTGATGCTATGAATTAGTTAATCTTGGCCTTCATGGTCTGAATGGATGTATTGATGGCTCTCAGCTGCCTATCGACTTTAGTGGTGTCAAATGCACAAGGCTGCTGTTGTTTTCATTCTGCATCATGACACCAGCAATGACAGCTAGGGATTCATGAATCCCATTGAGCCAAGGGTAAGTGTATTTGATTGCCTTAGTTATCTCCTTATCAGCATGAAGACACATACAGGGCCTCATTCCGACCCTGGCGCCAGGGTGGAGGCCGGAGGTAGCACCGCCAACAGGCTGGCGGTGCTACATGGGCAATTCTGACCGCGGCGGTAAAGCCGCAGTCAGAAAAGGCCAACCAGCGGTTTCCCGCCGGTTTACCCCTGCCCAAGGCCATGGGGATTCAGACCCCCTTCCCGCCATCCTGTTCCTGGCGATTGTTACCGCCAGGAACAGGATGGTGGGAATGGGTGTTGTGGGGCCCCTGGGGGCCCCTGCACTGCCCATGCCACTGGCATGGGCAGTGCAGGGGCCCCCTAACAGGGCCCCATTAAGATTTTCAGTGTCTGCCTTCATTGTTGAAGGGGCTTTCCCGCTGGGCCGGCGGGCGGCCTTCTGGCGGTCGCCCTGCCGGCCCATCGGGAAAGTCGGAATGACCGTTGCGGTCTGTTGACCGCGGAGCGGTCTTCCGACAGGGTTACTTTGGCCGGCGGCCTCCGCCGCCCGCCAAAGTCGGAATGACCCCCACAGTCTCCTTCAAGAATGCCCACTCTGTACTCCATCCCCAAACGGACGTCTTCAGCCATTTGCTACTGGGCTCCTACCACTCGCCATTGAAAAGTAACTTAGGGGTCCTTAGAGTCCTCAGCTGTTATGTGAACGGTTGATGTTTTATACCCAGTTTCTTTTGGATCTTCTGGAAACCCAGCAAAACTGTCTTCCCATGCCAGTGCTGGATGAGAAGTTTCAATACTGTCCAGGAGCTGTTGAAAGATGTCTTTGTCCATGGTGGGCAGGATGGTGTCCTAATTTGTTTGGAAATCATGGGCAGGCTGGTCTCCAGGAGGTGTTGTTTGACCCTCTCAAAAGAAATAGAAGTTTGTCACGAAAATTGAATGATTGAATATGACATAAGTGTTTTTTGTTACATTCGGACAGTATTTATGTTCAATTCCAGATACACTGAGATATGTGGCACATGTGTTTCTTGCAAGTATCATTCAGACACAGGTACTCTGCATTATTGTTTACACTGATGACAACCAGTTCACAAATTAACTCTCAGGAGACACCAACACCACCAAAAGTTGTTACAGTATGCCACTGACCAACATGGCTAACACTCTGTGAAATTAGTTGTTCATACTTAACCTGAAAAGATAGAAGTGATGATATACTGCAAAATAAACACACTAGTTGCCCAAAGAATTAGGCTCAGGCCCCTTATCATCCAACATCCTCAGAAACCAAACCATCATTCTGGACACCAAACTCACCTTGAGACTTACATACTACCACGGTCACCACCACCTGCTTTCCCATTTTTGGCATACTCAGAAGTTTCTTTAAATGGCCTCCTCCTGACAACTGTAAGACCATAATTAAGGCCCTCATCACATGTAGACTGTATTACACCAATGCCCTCTATTACAGCATCTCTGCACACCTGCTACACAAGAGGCAAACTATCCAACACATCAATGCCAAACTAGTTCTCAACCTACTTGGCAGCAGATACATCACATCTTACATACAATGCCTACCCATTGAGACACACTGCCAGTTGTAGATGCTCAGCCACAGCTAAAAGACGCTATACTTCTGGGGACCCACTTAGAACAGACACCATCTGTACTTCCCCCAATCAATCCTGAACCTCCACTCTGCATCAGTTGCACTCATCCTCACCACCAATATCTGTGTGAGCCAGACAGCTGTGTCAAATATGGATTTGAGTTACTAACTGTACACTTGGCCATTCAAGTAATCCTACCTGCGGTGCATGCACCTACTCAGCTCTTGGATGCCATCTTGGGTGACAGGTTGACCCACTATAAGGCCACAGTAACTGATGTTCCATTGCAGTTCACTTTCAGCTGCCTACCGTCAACCCAAGCACACTTGAGTCATGGTGCGAGAGGGTCTGCATGGCACTGGCATATCTCTCAAGTTTCCAAGGTCCCTGCATGATGTGCTCCTCGAGTCCAAGTGTTTTACTTTGTATGCTGATGCATGTAGCCCTGCCCTATAATGTTATACATTACATTACAAGTCCGAGTATACAAATTAAAAACCCAGACTGAGGCAGCACTTCACGCATAGACCTGGGAAACTTCACATAACTAGACTGGACTGGACCAATTGTTAGTGTCCAAGGAAATGACAGTTATGTGATGGATGAGTTAACACATGGGGCATTCCTGCCCTTTATCACAGCTCAGCACAACAAAGTGTTTTCCTATGTTGCATTGCAGTACAGTTTGAAGAATATAGTCCCTTTTTTCACCCACCCTATAATTCTTGCTGGTCCTCCACTTTAGCCCTCT
Source organism: Pleurodeles waltl (assembly GCF_031143425.1). NCBI lineage: Eukaryota > Metazoa > Chordata > Amphibia > Caudata > Salamandridae > Pleurodeles > Pleurodeles waltl. The sequence continues at coordinate 1,679,312,899 of NC_090444.1, read as the reverse complement.
CTGGATATTCCACTCTAGCTACCAAGTATTTTGCCATGAGGAATGCCACCTGCTCCTTCAATGGATCCAACTCTTTCTGGACATCAGGTCCTCTCCAGTCCTCATGGCTGCCTTCAGGTTTCTGGCCAGTTTTCTTTTTGTCCTATGCTTGTAATCATGCCACCACTTCTTTCACTGATGGAGTGTCAACTTTGTTTGTGCAACAGTGTTTGTCTTGTCCACTATGGTTTGCCATATTGCATGCGTTCTTGATAACAGCAATTTTGAGGTGACTGATAACAAGTGTACACATCCGATTGTGAATATTTATTTCATTTATTTTATAATGTAGGCTTACTTGCCTGGATCTATTCTAATCTGTACACAAGTTTTTATTTTACATCTAGCACTAGCATATATTTTGATGTGTAGGTGTTGTCTTCAATCAATCCTTTTACTTCTTTGTGTCAGCCTCATAATTTTTTGGGGGTAATGAGCCCACCTAGTAGAGTTCCTCCTAATCTCATCAGTTATTGGTTGATTTGGTTTAGAGACTATTGGCTACATTACATAAGATTCAAAACCTTCTCATTTTATTTGTTTTACTGAATTTAGTAAGTGATAATATGTACGTGTCTGATAACTTAGATAAATCTATAGTCACGATCAAACAGTTGTTGGATATAAAAAGCAGTTTAGGCTCAACCTTTCTTCACTTTAATTCTGCTTTTCCTCTTCTATGATCATGTCTAATTCTCAACTGTTTGAAAGTTTGTCTAAGTAATTACGTTACTAATGAAATGAGGTGTGAGCTCTAGCGAAGCAGCAACCATAATTCTTGTCAGGGGAAGGCAAAAGCAATCCCAAAGTTATCATGTGCTCAACTCCCTGGTAGCTTAGCACAAGCAGTCAGGCTTAAAACAGAGGCAACATGTAAAGTATTTGTGCAGCACTTCAACAGAAAAAACAATGAAAATACCATACAAAAAGATCCCACAGCATCTTAGACAGAGCAAAAGTTAATAAATAAAATATGAACAAAAACAACAAACATACAATCATTACAACTGGAGTTATACATTTTTAAGGAATGAAGTGTAAAATAGCACTTAAGAGCACAAAGCACCAACAGTGGCTATCTCGTTGCCCTGGACCGGGTCAAAGTCAAAAGTTCAGGCTGACAGCATTAAAACATAGGTCAGAAACAGTTCCAGGTTAGTACCACTGAAGTTTTACCTGCTCAGGTTTTGTGTCAAGAATTCCGTTCACATTTGGAGAGGGCCACAAGGACCCAGGAGAGCATTGTCGGAGGCTGTCAGCATGGCATGAAGAGCAGGCTGGGTGTCACAGACAAGCACATTGGGTGTCCCAGGCAAGTGGTTGATGCTGCGGTGCAATGAGACAGGCTGGCAGAAGCTCACTCTGATTTTGGGTGCAAACCGGCGCATTTGCAGTCCTGAAGAGCCCAAAAGCTTGATTTAAGCGCCCTTGAGCCACACAAAGAGTCCAGGACCTGAATCGCACAACTTGGGGGTCAGGAAGTCACTGCATCTGGGTCCAGGAGCTATTTGGGTAGCCTTTTATGTCCCTCAGGCTCAGAGTAGGAGGCCAGCAGACTGGCCCTTGAAGTTATCCTGGGTTCATAAGTTCAAGACGAAGTTGCAGGCCTAATCCTTCCTCAGCAGGAAAGAGGTCAGCAGGAAGCAGGTCAGCACAGCGGGCTGCAGTTCATTTAGATAAGCAGTCCAGCAGAGTGCCAGTCCTTTTAGCAGAACAACAGTCCTTCTTCCTGGCAGAGTATCCACAGGTCCAGAGCTGAACTGAAAGGCTGGTGTTTGAGGTCCAGTATTTATACATAGCTATGCCTTTGAAGTGGGGAGAAGCTTCTAGAGGCATGCCTTTAAAGTACACAGGTTCCCTGTCTTCCTGACTCTGGCTCAATACTAACTACATGGGTATGCAGCCCCTTGTGTGGACACCAAACACAGTATATTCAAGTATAAGTGAGTCTGGGCCCAGCTCCTCCCACACATACTGCCAGAAATGGTCCATCCAGTCACAACTAAGCTCCCCATTGTGTATGACTGTGTAAGAGGAATACACAAACCCCAACTGTCAGCTACACCCAGTCCAGCGACAGGCACTAAGGGCCATATTTTTACTTTTTGACGCAAAACTGCGCCGGCGCAGTTTTGCGTCAAAAATAATACCGCCGGTTAACGACATTGTGGTGCGTCGTGCGGGCGTAAAATTTATACTTTGATGCATGGCGGCGCAAACCACAGGTGTGAATCTTTTTTTTGACGCACACTGCAGCGTCAAGTCGTAAAGCAAAATGACGTTAACGTGGCGGAAATGACTGTGGGTCGATTTACGACACCGCAAACCGGATATGCAGTGTTTTTTGATGCAATAGCATCAAAATTCCCCGCAAACACAGCTATTTTAGCAGAGGAGAGCCAAAATGGATCCCAGATGCCCCTACAGACCCCAGGAAGATGACAACAGACCAGGAACCAGCCAGGAGGACCCACACAAGAACCAGGACACTTTTAAGAAGAAAAGGAAGTGTTGCTTCAGTGCAAAGGAACAGGAAATTCTGGTTAAAGAAGTGATGGAACACCAGCACTAACTGTTTGTCACCTCAAAGTTGCCAATCGGTAGGTGAGAGGCAATATGGCAACAATCATCAATTGTTGACAAGATTAACAGTGTGGCAGAAGTACGCAGAACAGTCATCTAGTGCAAGAAACGCTGGCATGACTGCCAGCGCAGGACCAAGGAAAAGATGGGCAGGAACAGGAAGGCAGCACTGCAGAATGGAGGTAGGAGTCCAGCACACCAGGAGGCCCTGGACCACATGGAGGAGATGGTCGCAGCCGTCATCCCTGAGGAGATCGTCACAGGGATTCAAGGACAGTACAGCGCAGACTACCAGGAGACAACGCATGGTGGAACATGCAGGGTAAGCCGCATGGGGAATTAAAATGCACTAATGTCAACTGTAAGCGGGGGGATACCGACCACAAAATGCATGGAAGTCATAGTATACATGGAGTGGCATGGGTACAGGGGTGTGGCATGGAGGCATGGCCTGCACAGACAGAAGCTGGGGCACACCATTACACTACACCAACAACAGTCCCATGGGGGCATGCTGCCATGCCAACGATGGAGCAAAGGTAAAGCCACGCCAGGAGGGAAGGGCACAACGTCAAACTGACATCCTGTCACACGTCAGCCACCATACTCCCTACATTATCTAGGGCCCAATTAACAACCTCTAGCCATACCGACAACTGGAATGTAACACTGACAACAGTTGTCACTACCACCTCCGCTGTGTTTGCAGCTCAAGTAGCCAATGGCAGTAACTTACCCATGGATTATACACAGCAAAATTAGAGGGTTTAGGATGACAACTCCAATAATCCCCTGAAACAAGACAAAGGCCCCAGTCCTGTCAAATGTCAATGCCCATAGTTGTCGCAAACATCAGCCAATGTCATCAACAGTAGGAGCTACACAGCACTAAGGACACATCCATGCTGCATATGTCAGGGTCCATCCTGTGCCTGGGTCACAATGTAACATCCCAAATGTCATACTGCTCAGACAACAGCATTAAAGGGGAGGACACATGTAACTGGTCACTGAAATACACCAGCACAGTCAGAGGAGGAAATAGGACACTGGTACGTCTATCAGGGCATTCCCAACATCAGCTGTACACAATACCAATGCCAACATCCATATCGTGCCATAACAATGCTATGCATAGGATACGCTACATGTCAACTACATAGAAGTGGATGTGAAAGATGAGAGACTTGGGCAGGTCCAGATTGTTAAGTGTGCTGCCAGTGCCATAACAGCACCCACAGCCATTGAAAGGCCTCACCATGAGAATGGATGTAGACGGAGGGTTGAGTAGGACAAGAAGGTGGCAAATCACTATTTGGTCAGAACAAACACCTAGAGGAGATGATGCCAACAAGTCAAAAAACTTACCACAATACATGTGACATGCAGGTGGGCCATAGACCTGGGAGAATGCCCATCTGAAAGACTGGAGCAATAAACACGAAACAAGATCACAATGTGAATTCATCACAAGGCAGGCATGTCACATCACTGATGCCACAACACAGACCCACTAATTGTACCCCATTTCATTGCAGAGGACAATGGATCTCCTGCGGATATACCTGTCCCAGAATACCCTTATGACATCGATGACGAGCTGACAAACATTCCCCAGCAGACCATCCAAGATGTCCTTGGAACCCTCCAGACCCCACCTTCAGTCACTAGGAGGAGCACAGAACAAGCAGCCATCACAGAGGACCCACCCACCACCCCAATTGTAAGACCTGCCAGCTCCAATACAGCTGAGGACTCTGATGACACAGGCACCCGCTTTGAGAGAACTTTAGTTGGGGTACTTCGGGAGCTGGCCAATGAGGTGCGTGTGGGGATGCAAACCATGGCAGCCAGCCTAGAGGGGGTGCATTCGTCCATGATGTCAACTGAGGAACAGGCAGCAGCTATACAAGGGCAAACAACTATCTTGCAGGAAGTGGAAAAAAGGTTGAAGGAAATCAGCACAGCTGTAATACAGTTGACCCAACACCTACAACAGCAATCCTGTCAAGGCGTGCACGAATGCAAAATTGAACCCCTCAGGGCCGACCTGGCTGCCTACCATTGTGATGTGGCTGCTATTCTTAAGAATTCACAAGAATATCCTTGCTGCAGTACTGCCCTTAAGACATTCACAGGTAGCAGTAACCGGGATGTCTGACTCCACGTCTTCTAACACTGAGGTGTGTGTTGCCCCTTCACAACCACCACCACCAAGGACAGAGGAGGCAACACACACATCAGAAGAAGAAGACATGGAACAGATCACATTCACACAGAAAAGTACCCGGAAGCACTAGTCCCTGCCACATGGCCAAATATTACCAAGGTCCTGCGTTTTGAAACATGCCAGTCTTACAACAACTCTACTCAATGACTGTTCTGCTAACAACTGTATTCTCTCTCTTACTCATTGGCAAATCCTGTACCTTTGCACTGTCTGAAACATTACCCCAGCATGTCCAATGCATTTTCCTTTATCACTTGTGTAGGATCACAATGGAAGATGTCACTATAATGGACTCACAATCATGGACAATGTACATATAGCACTACACCACTTTTCAATAAATAGCACTTACACAACAAATCTGTCTCTGTGTAATGTGACACATCAACTGTGCAGTAGATAACTGAAATGTGCCTCCTGTCAAATACCATAGCTTGTCAATACAACTGTCCTGAAATTATGTAGCCAGATAAATCTGCACATTGGCCAGGATTGCATCATACTCTGCCCTTCCTGAGGGTAATATCTGATGAAGTGAGAAACCATACACCATCATGCTGTGTTGGACAGAATAATGCTTCCTCAAGGGATATCTAAGTCATCAAATAGTGGCCTCAAAATGTTGTCACCATGCAGTACTAACACATATAACAGTGCACACAAATCTAAGCAAACACTACAAAAACTGCATGAATGAAGGTGTCTGAGTTCATATACAAATAGGTAATCATGCTGAACAGTGTCACAAATGATCTATGTGAGTCATGAAGTTGATACTACAAGAGTGCTTACGACAACTCATCTTATAAGGGTGTCCTTGAACATCACACTGCAGTCAGACCTAAAACTGTTCCCCCAATACCAAGTCTGGAAGCACTGTTTGTGACTTAGAAAACATACTTATCAACAAAAACACGTTGGGATCCATATTAACTGTGATTGGTGGTTGCAACAAATGGTGGAATCTTTGCAAGGTAGCTCTGGGGTAGCTGCCAATCTTACAGCTCAGTTGGGACTTGTTCGTAGCATAGGACACAAATGTAATAGTACAGCATTCATGTACACTAATGCCAAGGCCATGATCAAGAAGCATTTAACACATACTGTAAAGGGTTCACTATACGTTTATTAAATGGTAATCACAGAAGAGGAAACTGAGGGAAAAGTCTTACCTACCCTAATCTACCCTGACTACTCATTACCCACAACTGTCCCTAACTAACCTAACCTAAACTTACTTATCACACGTAACAAAACGTTCTAAGCATCAACCTCCCACCCCCCTTGTGAGACGGGAGGCATGGAGTACAACAGATACTAACCTAAACACATACTATACGATCCTAAACAAATATATATTTTTTGTATTTTTTGATATTTAAAAAAAAAATATATATATTTTTTTTTAAACACACAAGAACCTCAACATAGCAAACACACTTAATAAGTAAAAATAGAAAGAATCAGAACCCCCCACCCACTACCACTAACTAAACTAACAGCCTATACTAACCTAACACTAAGCCCCCTAAGCCCACTAAGTATGAGAACAAGGAAAGAGGAGGGAGGAGAGGGAATCATGTCCATCATCATCAAAGTCTAGAGGTTGGCCCTCCGGAGGGTCCACTTTATGGACCGCACACGCCTGTTTATATGGCGAACATCCCGGCTCAGATTACTGAGCCGGGATCTTACGGTCCATCTTACGTTCCATTGACTGGAAAGCTGCAGGGTCAACTGTTGGAGCTGGGGCAGTCTGGGTACTGGCGGAGGAGGTTTGTGGGCGTGTAGAGCCAAGGCCTGTGGGCTGCCCTGAATGTGTTGCAATGCTGGGGCCTGGAACAACAGCAGACGTTGGGACAACAGTCCCAGCTGTGGGTGGTGCCACCTGGGTGGAACTGGTGGTTGTGCTGGTGGTGGCTGTGTGGGCAAAGTAGGGCCACCCTGTGGGAAAGCCCTCCATGCTCCGGAGGCCCGTTCATTGCGGTATCTATGGGCCATCCTCCTGAACCCCGACTCTACCAGCAGGATATGTTGATATCTCATGGCCCGCCTCTGGAACTCATGGACTTGGATGGGTGTCATGTTTGCAGCTGTGAAGACAAAGCCAAATAATGTACATTAGGAACTGCATTGTCTGAAATGGCACAAGAAGTAAATCAGACAATACATCTACTGTACTTGTAACAGCTCATATCACCATACAGATCATTGAATGTCCCTGAGGTAGTACATGGCAGGCCAGCCTACAAAGATCTCATTACACATAGCACATCCAAAACCTACAAGATGGGTAACAACTGGCATTGACTTGCCATCTGATTTCTGCCAGTTATCAGCTAACAATCATGCTGCACATCCTCCGCCAATGCCTGGGCTACAGATGTCATTGTATGGAATGAAAAACTAAAGCCAAATGGTCTGAAAGTTGTAACTGGACTTGCTAGTATAGTACTCATGTGCCATACCTGAGTGTGTATACTAGGTTCCGACCAAACAGTCACTTATTCACAAGTATGTGTAACATACTGGTAGCATCAGTCCTAGGTACCCTATTCACAAACCCATGCCTGTGTTTGGGTGGGTGGAGAAACAACAAACAATTCCAAACATCATGGACACCCAGGACTGTATAGAAAACTCCACACATGTTTGGCTGTACACACACACCACAGGTAAGGTCTATCAACAATTAGGAGTCTGCAAACCCTTGACCAATCATAGCGCCACACATGTCAGGAAATGCAGAGCTTGGTACACATCATATACTTCCAGTAAGGAATGACTTACACCAGACACAGAGCTACAAGAACACCCATGATCATGATTAGCATGCACAACTAGGCCATTGCACTCAAGTTCCACATGCCTGTAGCACTACTAGTGGAAGTACATGCTGCTAGGAAGTGCTACATACAGTTTAATAAGTACTTTGGTGAATAGGGAAGCAGAAGTCTGTTGGAAAGCGATTTGTAGTACCAATCTGGGAGAATGTGGGTCTCACAGGCTGACTAAATCTGAGATGAGTTCCAGTGCGACTCTTGTTGATACAAGTGTTATCCACATGACTCACCCCAGTACTCATTGTGGGGCCTACAGGAATGACCTACAATCCCTAGATAAAACAATAGGATAAGCATTGGCCAACTCAAGAATTTTGAGAAACTGAAATCCCACTCAAGGAAAAGACAAATGATTGGCCAGCGCATCACACCTTGCTATGTGTTCAACACACAGGAGTCCATCACACATCACCAGCAAACACAACACATAACAGACATATCAACACTTACTGGAGTGGTCGGGGTCCTCAAATGTAGCCACCTCTCCCACAGTGTAGGGTGCCGGTCCACCTGGAAGGCATGGAAGGAAGAAATGTGCTCAGAATCTATGCACTGACCAACAATTTCAAAGACATATACAATGTGTACGCTGAATAGAGTAATGAAAGCCATTCAGACATGATGATACTGCATCCTATATATCATGGCCAACATGTACATAGCATGGGTCTCCTGTGACAGTTACACACATATCTGCACACATGCAGTGGCCCTAACTATCATGTGGTGGCAAACATGCTCCGTCATTAGTGATCAGAAATAATAATAGTGTGTAATTGTCTCATCATGTGCATCCAAGAGAGACATCCAAAGCCTGGTTACTTGAGGACTGCATTGCCAGTCAAGCCTATGTGCCCATGACACATTTATTACACATAGGTACAATGTACAGAGGGGCAGGGACTTTTGTAAGCCCTCATGTTGTTAAAGTTTTTTCATTTGATGTGGCCCAGCAATGGTGATTTGCACCAAACATGGAGATGTGAACCCATGTGCATACCTTTGGACTGCCGTCCCTAATTGGAATGTGGCACAACAAACTCCAAATACCATTCTAAGATGTTAGCTGAGGGCACCTCACACCTTTTTCCGATGTTTTCAAAACCATATCTGACATGTATCCAAAAAGATGAAGGACCACAATAATCCCTAACATTCATAGAACTTCCGTGAACGCTTTCCTTCCACACTCACCAGACTCACATGAGACATATGTCTGGGCCACTTTTCTATCATCAATTGACGTGAAGCCAGCACTCATTTTCTGCATCATGTAGTGTTTCTAAAGTCAGTCTGGCTATTGCGTCAACAAAGTTAGCCAATATTTTAGTACATCTATATTTCTCTGGCAAATTTGACCTATATAGACATGATTGGCTCCTATTTTATTGGTTGTCTGACACAAAGGCGGCACCAATTTACTTATCAGAAAAGTATCCTGTAAGTTTGCAGAGCACGTGCTTCCTGACAGCTGGCAATTGTGATCCTTCACATTATGCATCAATTACTCTGTATGTTTCCGCAGCATTACACACAGTCCTCAAATTAGCTGGCAGATATTGTACACATCATCTGATGTCACTACAGAGCATTTAATCGTGCACATTTACATGATTTGTACTCACCAACAGGGCCACCAATGACTATTCCCAGGTGGTGCAGCAGATCTTGCTCCCTGGTGATGAGGTCAGCCCACCAGTGCTTCAACTGGTGGTCACTCCTCTGTCTCCCATACACGCACTGCAGGTGATGCAGCACCTTTCCCCACCGGATTCTGCACGCCTCAGTGTGATACCCCTGTATCACCCTGCCCCCTGCCTCGATCATGAGTGGTAGGAAATGGCACACAAGCCAAATAAAGCCCCCCAACTCCTCCTCACCCATCCTGCCAAGACATGGCCTACCAGACATCTCCACAATGAAAAGGGGAATAGGGGATAAATAAGTAGAAAGGAGAAAAGGGGGAAAGTAGGGGTACGAAAAAAAAGAAAAGTAAACTTAACCACTAAAAGAGCCCAACTATCCCCAAACTAGCACTACCCACAACAGACTCCCACAAACAACAAAAACACTAGAATACTGGACAAATGTAAACAAAACACACAAGGACACTATACAACAACAATATTTATTTCACAAAATAACAATTAAGATAGCACACAGGACACAAAAGCACAAAATCACTGGACAACACTCTGAACACAGCCACACAGTCTAGAAGATTCACAGACTGCAAAGTAAAAGTGAAAGTACACCCACTGTACATAATCTGTGAACTGGATATCCTAATACATCACTTCCTGCATAAACTGGCCGCCATTTTTCTCGTTATGCATCATATTTTTTTAGGCTGATTGCACCCACTATGGTGCTGATGGTGTATGTTCACATATGAGACATAATACTGCAGTGTACCATGACCCGCTGCTTCCTTAACAGGATTTTGACGGTTGGCTGACGTACTAGATGGCCATATGTGTGGCCTACATATATGTATTGCACAATTTGGGCATGTTTGGCATCAGGAGAGGATAGCAATGTGACACACATAAGTTCAATACCTCAATGCCTACGGCTCAATGTGTGTGCAGTGGCAACTAACGTAGTTGTTGACTGAGTGTGTGTGCATCACAAGATGCATTATTGAACATATGCTTGTATGAATGTGAAGTCAATGTGTCCATACCTTAGATGCAAGTCATTGGGGAAATGAGAGGGGACATGTGTTAGTCATACATGTAGCAACATCCGTTGTGTGCACTTCCAAGATTATGGGTAACGTAGACACCACAAATGACAAAGCATGCACCATATAGATGGCAGACGCTTGTTCATGTCAATTGTCCACAATTTCACCATCCTATGTCCTCGATTTTTGGTAACTGCTTCCTAGGCACTTGTTGGTAAATCCCACAGTGAGTCAGGCACATGCATTGATGAAGTGGGTACCATGTAATTGGCCCAGACAGCCAAAGGTGTACCACAAATGTATGATGACGCCACAGTTGAGGTCATATAACTGAGCCACAACTCTCCAGTGGCTGTGGTGGACCAGCAGACGAGGCAGCATGTGTCTACATATTTCCAGTGATCAATTGCATAGAGTTGTCTTGTTCATGTGTGTGGTCCAATGTTGATCCTGTATATTTTTAGGGGTGTATGTTGTCACAGTTACGTCCAGGTCTCATCATGAGTCAGTGACAGCTATTCCTGTATCTACTGAGTATCCTTTGTTGATCAATGTGAGTAAAGTGGATGAGGACATGAGAACCTACATGGGGATGGTCCCACCCTGTCACTGAAGACGTGTAATGAGACTGGCAACAGGGCAACCTTGGTGTGCTGAGTGAGATCATGTCTCAGGTGTCATGTTCCGTCAGGTGTCATTACAACATTTGTGCACAGGTTGGCCTCTGCAATTCCCACTGCATCTGGGAACATCATAGCCTCTGTGCTGATTATTTTCACAACTATTCACCACACACGGCCCATCAATATGTTGTGAGCAATGTAATTCTGCATGTGAACTGTCAGGGTCGTAACATGTGTGGACTTTTCATGGACATGATCAGAGGTTGCTGGTTCTGCTGAAGGCCCCGTACCCATTCCCTGTATATGGCCCTGGGACACTGTGACATTTTGTCGTTCATGCACAAATGAGACCCAGACAAAGGATGGGCCATGATTTTGGTATTCAAAGAGGATTTAACTAATATGGTACAATTAAAAGGCAGATGATGCTATACAATGTATTTGGGTATGCATTGATGAAGCACATGACCAAATACCCTCTGAGGAATGAGAGGTTTGGTAAAGCAAGTGTGGTACATATGTAGCCACAGGGAAACTTTGGGGTGACGCACAGACAGATGCCAGTCAGGCTGACAGGATGCAGGGTCAATCTGGATCCAGCAATTTCACAAGTTACATAATCAGTGGTCTGACTAAGACTGTTTGGAGGACGAACTAGACAGTTGACATGTAAAACTCTGTATGTCCTGTGTTTTTGAAGGTGACACATGAACCCAAGGGCTGTGTTACATGGCTTAATTACTAGCAATGCTTAACGGTGTATTTGACAACATGGCAACTCCTTTGATGTTCCAGGCATCAGCAGGGGAAGTGCATGTTGAAATGGGTGGTGTGCATGGAGGTGATCACAGGTGTGGGCTGCATCAGTTTCTCACAAGTCCTGTAGGTGAGATTTGCAGTCTAATGGCCAACAGACGTTTTCACACAGGAAGCAATCTACAGGTGATAACAGGGCTTAGAAACTACAAGCCAGTGTATTAATTGACCTTACGTCCATGCAGTCAGATGTACTATGACAATGGTGTACCATAGGAAAGGGTGTAGCACACTGGATTACTATTGTTAGTCTGTTTGTGTAGACGAGGGAATATCGGGGTACACATATTACTATTCCAGGGACCTCTTCAAACAAGTGGGTTGTGACCAGGTGCATGGGTGTGTCAGGAGTTAGGAAATGGGCTGACATGTACATGGAATGTCATGTGTGCAATGCTTGTCATTTGTGTGGCACTTGTGCTGTCTATGTTCTGATTCTAGGGAACTCTAGTCACAGATAGTTCTTGCAAAGATTGGATGCAGTTGGACTTACTGCGGTCAAGGGTCTGGTCATACATTTCTGTTACTGATGCAAAAGCACATCAACTGCCTCATGTATGAGGCATGTTTTCACCTTATTGAGTGATGGTGTCTCAGTTGTGTGCCATATGCTGCGATGAACTATGTTTCCAACATGTATGTGTGAAATAGGTGTGGTCCTCTGCTATTGGCCTTCAAAGGTGAAATGTACAGGATGTATGTCATTTACAGTGTGTGTGTTTGTGACCGTTGTATGGCACGCATCACAATTGCTCTGGGATTTTCAGTGCCCTAATCAGTATATCAGCAATGCACCATGATGCAACACTCTTATTCTGATAGTTAGAGAGAAAGGTGTTCAAAAATGATTAGCCAGACCATATTATGGTGATTATTATTGGTGTTTATTTAAATTGGTTCCTAAAGTGGTGATGGTGATTATATTTAAAATAAATTGTTCACAACATGTTGCCGCCTACGCAAACCAGCGGTGTGTTTTGTTGTTCCCCCTCATGTTGCAGGCCACCATCCTCCTCTTCCTCCTCTTCAGGCATGTATGGCTCTGGTTCCAGGAGGGGAATGTTCCTTCTTATGCAAATGCTGTGCAGGATGGCACATGTTAGAATGATCTTACAGACCATTTCAGGGGAATATAGGAGGCTACCACCAGTGATGTCGAGGCACCGAAATCTCAACTTAAGGATGTCGAAGGTCATCTCCACTATGGTGCGTGTCCTCCTATGTGCGTCATTGTAGGCTCGCTCTGCTGCAGTACTCGAGTTGCCAATAGGTGTCATTATCCATGGCTGGATGCCATACCCCTGATCAGCTGAAAGAGAAAATGAATGGGATCATGTTGATGTAGCTTGCCCCATTGATATCAGCTTGCATGGCTGTAGTTGTCTTGTGTTGTCTGTGATTCTTTAGTGTTGCATCCTAGGCTTGTAGGATGTACCATCTGCATTGTGTTGTTTCCTTGGCTGAACGAGTGTTTGGCTGCTGACCGGTTGTCAGCAGTATATTTTGGGATTTCCAGTACAGTGTGCCCTCCCTAGCATTGTGACTTGTGATACAGGTGTCCCTGTGTCTTCACTGGGGGTGAGATGATAGTTCCATACACAGGTTAAATTTGACAGTGTTGTTAACACGTTCATATCAATGTACCCTGGACATCCCATATCTTTAGACTTATGCAATGGATTAATGTAAACATAATTGAGACGCTTACAATTTGCAAGGTGACATTTAGGCAACACACTCCAAACGTTGTGATTATTGACGTCTTAACATTAGGCTGTACGGTTATTTCAGATGTGTGACAGGTTCACTGGTGACCTATGAAACATGGCTAGCGATGTCACGACCTCAGTGTGTTCCTGCCGACATGTTGCTGTTGTGGTGTATGTGTTGTGTGTCCTAGAGGATTCCTGTGCAGTGTGTATATAAGTAGGTTTGTGTACTTACCAACAAGTAGTCCATTGCCATACCGTCCATCCTGGAAGTGTTGATTGATGGTGCTGTGACGGAAGATGAATGAGTCATGGACACTCCCAGGATATTTTGCCACGATGTTGGTGATCAATTCTTGGTGATTGACAATGGCCTGCACATTGATGGAATGTGTGTGCTTCCTGTTGCGGTAGAGGTGTTCAGTTGCAGCAGGTGGCATAAGGCATACATGTGTGCAGTCGATTGCACCAAGGACAAGTGGGAAGCCACTAATGAGGTAGAACCCCTGTTTTGTTTCCTGCTGCTTCTGTATTGTGTTAGCGAAGCAGATGTGGCGGGGTGTGAGTCCAATGATGGCATCCAGTACTTTGGGCAAAAAGGCAGAGGATGATGTTCCGGCAACCAGGGCACCAGTTGTTTGAAAAGGGCCACTTGCCAGCATGTGAAGTACGGCAAACAGCTTAGTTTCTGTTGGGATGGTGCGAGGTGTCAGCAAGGTGGGTGCCAACTGTGGCTCTATGTTTCGCAGCAGCTGCTGAATGGCCTGCCAGTTCAACATGTAACTCTGGATGATGTCATGTTCCCTGAGGCCATGAAGGCTTGTTCTGGAGCGGAATATCCTCTCCTGCCTTCTGCGCTGCCTTTGGGGTCCGTGCTGGTGTTGTGGTAGCTGCTGTTGTTGTCGCTGGGCTCTGCGTCTGTGGGCACGCTGGATGAGAAGCACCTCCATGTCTCCCTTTTGCTGCTCTGCTGCTCTGCTGTTGCTTCTGTGTGTTCTGATTAAATACAGGTGTGTTTGTCCCATTTTAACGCCTGCCCTGACCCAGGCGTTAAATTTTGACCCAAATCGGGCTGTGCGTCTTTTTCCGGCTCCGCATCCCGGCCGTGCATAATTTTTGCCCGAAAGCATAAATACGACGCACTGCCGTTTAAGTCATTTTTTGGATGGGAACGCTTAACTTGCATATGATTAACGCAAGGCGGTTGCCGCATCCAAAAAAATGACGCACAAGCCGGAATTTTGTCGTCTGCGGGCGTCAAAGTTTAAATACGGGGCAAGGTTTGCGCTGAATGTGCGTCAAAACTTTTGACGCACATTCGGCGCAGACGAAGTATAAATATGCCCCTAAATGGCTAGCACAGGAAAAAGTCACATTTCTAAAAATGGTATTTTCAGAAGTACAATTTGAAATCCGACTTCTCCATATTTCACAACCCCCTAACATAAACTGATTATCTCTTGCCATAGTGAAATTTCACCTATAAAATGTAATAGGGCAACTCCAATGTTATCCTATGGGAGAGATAGTCCTTGCAGTACTGAAAAAAATAATTTTTGAATGTGAAATGTAAAAGTACATGTATTACTTCTTGAATACATTGCACCCTGCCCTCTGGGATATATAGGGCCTACTCTAGGGGAAGTTAAATATATATTAAAAGGAAGGTTTGGGCCTGGAAAAAGATGTTGTTTTCCCAGGTCTAAATAGCAGTGTAAAGCCTGCACAAGCAGACTGCAATGGCAAGCCTGAGACATGTTTAAAGTGCTACTTAAGTGGGTGCCACAATCAGTGCTGCAAGCCCACTAATATCATTTAATTTACAGGCGTTTATTTACATTTGAGTATAAGCCAATTCTATCATGTTTTAAGGGGAGAGCACAAGCACTGGAGCAATAGTTGGCAGCACTAAAGTGTGAAGAGTCCTTCCTAAGACCAGCAAGAATGAAGTCAGCAAAACATGATGGTTGAATGCAAATTGTTAGGGGAGAAACCACCCCAAGGATGCCAGGTTTATTAAGTACGTAAAAATGAGGTGCCAGAACAGATCTAATAACAATATATATATATTTTAAAGTGTTTTTGCCCCCATTATAAATGGTCCTTATCTTGACTCACCCCCTTAAGAGGGATTAGAATCATAGTTTTAGGCTACAATGTGACAATATGTGAGAGGCAGGACGTTTAGAAGAGCAGTGCATTTTGGGGAATAGACTTCAAACTCTTTATACTGTTCTTGCACAGATAATGATAATATCCAGATCATGATTATGCTGGAAAGTAATCAGAAAAACTTAAAAGCAGTTTGTTATATTACGCATACCCAGAGCGATTATGTGCTGTGTAAAATTCATCATTGCAGCATGCATTACATCTTTTCACTTTATAAAAGAAAACAGGCGGTGTCTAAGATTCTCTGTATGTGTCCGGAGTTAATGGATGCAGAATATTAAAAGGTACAATTGGTTTGCAATAGCAATATTGTCAAAATAATTTTGATCTGTTTTCAAAGGTTACTCTTTGTATTGTTTTGAAGCCAGTTTAAAATCCTGAGAACCCTGTATTTTTTTCATTATGATTCACGATATGAGTTAATTGCACATATAAAATCCTTCAGAAGACATATACTTAAGACTGATTCCCGGATTAACCATGTTGGCCTTTCTCACTGAGATTATAATGTTCACGCTGCATGACATTATGGGAAGTGTATGCTGAGAAGTTAGACCAGATGGGCCCCTCAGAAAGGGATATTAAAGCAAGATCATGTCGCACATCGGATGTATTCACTGCCACTTTTTAAAGAGCATATTTGCTTACTCCATCTAGATATTGAAAGAGTTGTGCTCACAGAGTTTCATCCAAAAGTTGGATGTGTGCTCCAACATGCCAGAAAGACATAAAAAGTGTAATTCAATTTCTGTTATATTTTACGGCGCTGCAATTGGATATTAAAAGAGCACATAACTGAAAATAAAACGTGATGAGGATCTGTTGGACCTGGCCCTTGTGACAGGTTCACGCCCTGACATTTAGCCTAGTTCATCTTATTTTTTCTGACCTCTCGATATTGGCTCCAGGGCTCTGAGCACTTTTTCACTACTGACCAGTGCTAAAGTGCAGGTGCTCTCCCATCTAAAGTTGGTGTGATTGGCTTATACCTAATTGGCATGTTTAATTTACCTGTAAGTCCCTTGTACAGTGGTCTCTCCATACCCAGGGCCTATAAATTAAATACTACTAGTGGACCTGCCAAACAGTTAGGAGCGCACCTGCCTAACATCCCAGCAATTAATCTGCCCCATTGCATCATGGTAGATGTAGTTTCTTCAAAAAACGAACTCCATTAATTTTTAAATATTTCACCTCTAAGTAGGTACAGCCTTTACTGTGCATCTCTGGACACATGTGTTTCTGGGTTAATCCCTTCTTCAGCAGAGAACAAATTTGCGGGGTGCTGGAAATGCTGCCATTAATCACCCGGTTTCAATACCTCTTCACTGGCATGCTGGTGCCTGCTCCAGAGCTCGTCAGCCCAGTAGCTCAAGGGAGCCTTTTTAAAGTCAAACAGTTAGGAGCGCACCTGCCTAACATCCCAGCAATTAATCTGCCCCATTGCATCATGGTAGATGTAGTTTCTTCAAAAAACAAACTCCATTAATTTTTAAATATTTCACCTCTAAGTAGGTACAGCCTTTACTGTGCATCTCTGGACACATGTGTTTCTGGGTTAATCCCTTCTTCAGCAGAGAACAAATTTGCGGGGTGCTGGAAATGCTGCCATTAATCACCCGGTTTCAATACCTCTTCACTGGCATGCTGGTGCCTGCTCCAGAGCTCGTCAGCCCAGTAGCTCAAGGGAGCCTTTTTAAAGTCAAACAGTTAGGAGCGCACCTGCCTAACATCCCAGCAATTAATCTGCCCCATTGCATCATGGTAGATGTAGTTTCTTCAAAAAACGAACTCCATTAATTTTTAAATATTTCACCTCTAAGTAGGTACAGCCTTTACTGTGCATCTCTGGACACATGTGTTTCTGGGTTAATCCCTTCTTCAGCAGAGAACAAATTTGCGGGGTGCTGGAAATGCTGCCATTAATCACCCGGTTTCAATACCTCTTCACTGGCATGCTGGTGCCTGCTCCAGAGCTCGTCAGCCCAGTAGCTCAAGGGAGCCTTTTTAAAGTCAAACAGTTAGGAGCGCACCTGCCTAACATCCCAGCAATTAATCTGCCCCATTGCATCATGGTAGATGTAGTTTCTTCAAAAAACGAACTCCATTAATTTTTAAATATTTCACCTCTAAGTAGGTACAGCCTTTACTGTGCATCTCTGGACACATGTGTTTCTGGGTTAATCCCTTCTTCAGCAGAGAACAAATTTGCGGGGTGCTGGAAATGCTGCCATTAATCACCCGGTTTCAATACCTCTTCACTGGCATGCTGGTGCCTGCTCCAGAGCTCGTCAGCCCAGTAGCTCAAGGGAGCCTTATTAAAGTCAAACAGTTAGGAGCGCACCTGCCTAACATCCCAGCAATTAATCTGCCCCAGTGCATCATGGTAGATGTAGTTTCTTCAAAAAACGAACTCCATTAATTTTTAAATATTTCACCTCTAAGTAGGTACAGCCTTTACTGTGCATCTCTGGACACATGTGTTTCTGGGTTAATCCCTTCTTCAGCAGAGAACAAATTTGCGGGGTGCTGGAAATGCTGCCATTAATCACCCGGTTTCAATACCTCTTCACTGGCATGCTGGTGCCTGCTCCAGAGCTCGTCAGCCCAGTAGCTCAAGGGAGCCTTTTTAAAGTCAAACAGTTAGGAGCGCACCTGCCTAACATCCCAGCAATTAATCTGCCCCATTGCATCATGGTAGATGTAGTTTCTTCAAAAAACGAACTCCATTAATTTTTAAATATTTCACCTCTAAGTAGGTACAGCCTTTACTGTGCATCTCTGGACACATGTGTTTCTGGGTTAATCCCTTCTTCAGCAGAGAACAAATTTGCGGGGTGCTGGAAATGCTGCCATTAATCACCCGGTTTCAATACCTCTTCACTGGCATGCTGGTGCCTGCTCCAGAGCTCGTCAGCCCAGTAGCTCAAGGGAGCCTTTTTAAAGTCAAACAGTTAGGAACAGGAAAGAGGTACTGAAACCGGGGGATTTATGGCAGCATTCCCAGCACCCCGCAAATATGTTCTCTGCTGAAGAAGGGACTAACCCAGAAACACATGTGTCCAGAGATGCACAGTAAAGGCTGTACCTACTTAAAGGTGAAATATTTAAAAATTAATGGAGTTCGTTTTTTGAAGATACTACATCTACCATGATGCAATGGGGCAGATTAATTGCTGGGATGTCAGGCAGGTGCGCTCCTAACTGTTTGTGACTTTAAAGGCTCCCTTGAGCTACTGGGCTGACGAGCTCTGGAGCAGGCACCAGCATGCCAGGAAAGAGGTACTGAAACCGGGGGATTTATGGCAGCATTCCCAGCACCCCGCAGATATGTTCTCTGCTGAAGAAGGGACTAACCCAGAAACACATGTGTCCAGAGATGCACAGTAAAGGCTGTACCTACTTAAAGGTGAAATATTTAAAAATTAATGGAGTTCGTTTTTTGAAGATACTACATCTACCATGATGCAATGGGGCAGATTAATTGCTGGGATGTCAGGCAGGTGCGCTCCTAACTGTTTGTGACTTTAAAGGCTCCCTTGAGCTACTGGGCTGACGAGCTCTGGAGCAGGCACCAGCATGCCAGGAAAGAGGTACTGAAACCGGGGGATTTATGGCAGCATTCCCAGCACCCCGCAAATATGTTCTCTGCTGAAGAAGGGACTAACCCAGAAACACATGTGTCCAGAGATGCACAGTAAAGGCTGTACCTACTTAAAGGTGAAATATTTAAAAATTAATGGAGTTCGTTTTTTGAAGATACTACATCTACCATGATGCAATGGGGCAGATTAATTGCTGGGATGTCAGGCAGGTGCGCTCCTAACTGTTTGTGACTTTAAAGGCTCCCTTGAGCTACTGGGCTGACGAGCTCTGGAGCAGGCACCAGCATGCCAGGAAAGAGGTACTGAAACCGGGGGATTTATGGCAGCATTCCCAGCACCCCGCAAATATGTTCTCTGCTGAAGAAGGGACTAACCCAGAAACACATGTGTCCAGAGATGCACAGTAAAGGCTGTACCTACTTAAAGGTGAAATATTTAAAAATTAATGGAGTTCGTTTTTTGAAGATACTACATCTACCATGATGCAATGGGGCAGATTAATTGCTGGGATGTCAGGCAGGTGCGCTCCTAACTGTTTGTTACTAGTGGACCTGCAGCGCTGCTTATGCCACCCACTGAAGTAGACTTTCAAACCTGTCTCAGGCCTGCTAGCGCAGGGCCTGTGTACGCAGTTCCACTGGGACCTGGCATCTAAATTTACTTGCCAGGCCCAGAACTCCCCTTTTACTACATGTAAGTTATTCCTGAGGTATGCCCTAGCTAGCCCTATGGGCAGGATGCCATGTATGTAGAAGGCTGGACATGTGCCAGGTTGCGTGGCCTGTCCTGGTAGTGACAAACAGGCTAACTTGGTGTCTCACTGCTGTGAGTGCTGCCTTCTAATAGGATTGCATTAGAAATGCCCTGCCTTATGTGTAAGGGGTATTGTCTGATTTATGAGGGGTAGTGTAGGCATGTTTGGTATGGTTGTGACGGTGATGATAAATGCTGCTTACTGGTGTGGGTGTATTTTTTATTAGTATTACAGAAATGCCACTTCTAGAAAGTGCGCATTTCTCTGTGCTTATGACTCTGTTGTTTTGCAGCTTGACTCCAATCCACGTCTGGGCAGAGCGACAGTTGGGGCTTTGTGCATACTTTCCAGACAGCCTGTACACAGGGAGGGTGGTCGCAGAGGTGCATCTGCATACTGAATAGTCTTCCTGGGCTGAGAGAAGGGGAGGCGAGGCATACCTACATTTGTAAACGCTGTGCCCTGGCCTCAAACAATAGGGTAGTTTACCCCCAACTGATGTTTGGAGCCTGTGCTGGAGGAGAGAGGGGGCACTCCCAGAACCAGTTGTAACTGGTTGAAACCTCCTCTCCCAACCATTGTAAAACACTGTAAGGACCGAGTATAAGTACAGGAAACATCTTGGAACTGGACACAGAAATGCTGGAAGGACTCACCAGGGACCGCCATGGACTGTTGCTGCTGTGCTGACCTGTGACCTGCTTGGTCACTGTAAAGGACTTGCCACTAGCTGCATCCCAGTTGTGCTGGCCTGTTGCTGGGCCCCTTCACCTGTGGGCCTATCCCTGGAACTTTGCTCCCCAGGGGCAGAGTGCTGTGGCCCCTGACCCCTGCATCCATTCGTAGCACGAGAAGTGCTTCAAGACTTCTCAAAACTAAGTGCTTTGGAAAGCACTTTTATCCTCAAGGCTCAGCGCTTGATGAGGAAAAGCGCTGCCTCTGCACTGGAAAAGCGCTTTTATTACTGTGGCAAGGAATCACTTTCACGACCTAGGCTTAATATGATGCCATAGGCGCTTTCGAGAAGGCGTGTTGTTGTGCCCCGTGTTCACAGCCACAGCCTGGGGAGGCTGTATTATCGAAGCGCATGTGAACCACGCTTCACAGTGCTCCCGGGGCACGAAGGAAACCCTTTTTTCAAAAAATCGGTGCAAGCTTACACCTATCGGTGCCCCCAGGGCGAGGTTTGCTCCATGGAGCGCCCCCGGGGCACCAGAAGGCCCTTATTCGGGCTTGGGCGATGCAGGAGGCAGGCAGGAGAAGAGGAAGCCTCTCCTTGGCTTGCTGAGCCCAGAAGGGCTCTCTGTCGGACCACAGGCGGGGCGGTAGCCTTGCCAGAGGCTCCCCCAAGCCGCAGGTCCCTTGTTTGGCCCCTTGTGGTGGTATAGGTGACTACTGCTGGTTTGGCAGAGTAACTGATGTGTAACGTTCTGATAACTGGTGTTTTGTTGAAATTAGTTTTTTGCCGTGACTGTGTGAATTCCCTTGCTAGTTTGTGCCCCCCCCTTTTTTCCTCTTCTAAGTAAAAAGGCTACATACATCTTGCAGAGTGTGGTTTTAGGAGACTGTTTTAATCTGTTTGTGTGATTTAAATTGTGCTTAAAAACTGTCTCCCCCCCTGTATTTTTGCCTTTAAAAAAAGCCCGATTTTAGAGTGTGCGCCCAGCACTATTGCAGTGTTTGTCTCTTAAACAATATCCCCCTTACCTGGAAAGTAGACTCTGCTAGCTTGGAAGTGTGGATTCAGCCTGTCTGTATCCAAGGAGATTCTGAATAGAGCAGCAGTTGCCTTTCCCCCTGCCCACAGGGACTAGACTTAGCTGATTGGCTTCCTGAGTCTCTGCTGCACCTGAGACCCGCCCCCCCCACCTGCTCTGGCTCCTTAAGTTTGTGGAGGGAAGGCCAAGACAGCCACCTCCATTTTGTGTGCCTCTGTGCATCTCCCCTGTGTCCTGATACAGCCCAGTGTTCAAGGATTGCAAAAAGACCTAGGTAAGGAGCCCAGAGATTTTTCTGGGTAAATAGTATTATTTGTTCAAAAGTGTTTGTTTCATCTACCTGTGTTTGTTTTACTGTGGACTCTCTGTGTTTCAGGCAGCCTGGCCTCTTTTAAAGTGGTGATTTGTTGAAATTTGTTTTTTGCCGTGACTGTGTGAATTCCCTTGCTAGTTTGTGGCACCCCCCCTTTTTTTCCTCTTCTAAGTAAAAAGGCTACATACATCTTGCAGAGTGTTGTTTTAGGAGACTGTTTTAATCTGTTTGTGTGATTTAAATTGTGCTTAAAAACTGTCTGCCCCCCTGTATTTTTGCCTTTAAAAAAAGCCTGATTTTAGAGTGTGCGCCCAGCACTATTGCAGTGTTTTTCTCTTAAACAATCTCCCCCTTACCTGGAAAGTAGACTCTGCTAGCTTGGAAGTGTGGATTCAGCCTGTCTGTATCCAAGGAGATTCTGAATAGAGCAGCAGTTGCCTTTCCCCCTGACCACAGGGACTGGAGTTCAGTTAACTTGCTACTTATATAAGTTCCTTTTGGTTGTTGCATATACTGTTGTGATAGGTTGTTGGGAGACGGTGTTTCATTTGTTGCTAGCTCCAGGGCTGCAGTTATGATTGGTGGATAGGTCTGAGATTCTGATTGGCTGTTGGTTCTAGGGCTGTGATTGGTGGATAGGTCTGAGTTTCTGATTGGATGTTGGTTCTAGGGCTGTGAATGGTGGATAGGTCTGAGTTTCTGATTGGCTGTTGGTTCTAGGGCTGTGAATGGTGGGTAGGGCTGAGATTCTGATTGGTCGCTGGTTTTAGGGCTTGGGCTGTGATTGGTGTTCAGGATTAGGGCTGTGATTGGTGATTAGGGCTGGGGTCTCCCATTAGTTGGTTGAATCAGGGCTTGAAATTCGATTGGCTAGGGTTTGGACCAGCTTCTTATTTGCTAGTAGGGCTATAAAAGGCTAGGATTCAGGGCATCTCAGCCCGGGCGTCGTGGCTAAGGGCGGAGAGGACAAGGGTAGTTGTCTGTTTGGGCCAGTTCGGGACAGGTAGGGACTAGGGACTAGGGCCAGAAATGCTGCCCAATTCATACCTGACCATGAATGGTTTCAGTCCCTACACATCCCTCAACATGCAAACACATATTCTACAAAGGCATCCAAACCATGTACCACAAACTGACCACATACAGATTGCATTGCCACTTCACCAAAATCAATACCCTACATACAACACATATACACATATCCCCCACAACTACTACAGGCAAACACCTGCCTTCTCACAGCAAACACTACTCTGTCCACCCCCACTAACACAACCTGCCACCACCCACACAATACAAAACTACAACATACATTTCTCTCAGTCTCAGCCTTCCAGATACACACTCTCTGCTGATACTAACCAACAACACTATCCGCTGTTCGCTCCACACAGACCACCTGTCATCATAACAATGCCCAAACCCTGCCTTCAAACACATCATATACAAACACTCTTCCCCTCTCTTCACCAATTACACACAACCATACAATTCCCACATTTCACTCCACCACACATACTGTATTACCTCTTCCGGTCATCACAACTAATACTAACTTCCCTGACACACACCCATCACCTCTTACACACCTCATACATTCATCTCCAAAACACATCAACACCCCATCTAACACTCAAATTCCACTTAGCAGCACTAACTCACATACAAATCCCTCACCAAAAACAAATACACCAATATCCCCTCTCATTATTCCACAAAAACAATACCAACCACAAACATCAGCACATCAAAGCAACACAAACTTACATTACACTCATCGTCATACCCACTCCCACCCCCAGGACTACACAAAGAATACAAATTCCATCCTATCTCCACCCCTATCCCCCCATTCTTTATAAACACCTACCACAAGCACCCTAACCCAGCAACTTTCATTCACTCGCCTCTCCTCCATTGCACAATTTAGAGCCTTACATCATGATCCACATGCTCCTCCACCACCCCTAACCCATACTCCATCAACACTAAACAAACGCAAACAAAATAAAAAACATGTCACTCTTAGCAACCTCGCATCCCCTTGTCTGTTACATAATAAAACTACCCTACAAAAAACACTACACTCCTCATGGCTCTCTCTGCCACCAAGTCCACCACCCACACACACAGACCCAACAAAATGCCTCCTTAACCTGCTGGAAGAGGAACACTATGTAGAAAAGCAAGACTATTGTGAGCCTCAAACAGTTATCACAACTAGCAACACTCCTGCTTCAAGCTCACATTACACTACTTACCCTTCTACTAAACAAAACAACACTACCACTAACACACCTTTTCTAACTGCCAGCTCATAAATGCTCGATCACTCTCAAAAAACAAGCACCACATCTACGACCTGCTCACAGACACCTGACTTACCATTCATTACTGAATCCTGGTTGTGAGATGACATGGCACCAGTGTTGCACGAAGCCGTTCCTCCGGGCTATCAAACCATCACTCAAAACCGTATAGGCAAGAGAGGAGGTGGACTCGATATTATATTCAAACAGGCAATGAACCTCAGTAAAACAGACAAGATCTCCATACAAGGTTGTGAAGCCCTCCTTACCAGATGCCACCCTACTCCAACTTCCTCCTGTAACTTTCTCCTCCTTTACAGACCTCCACCTAAAAACTCCACTTTCCCAAATGCTTTTCTAGACACAGTCTCAAACCTTATTACACTACACTCCAATCTATGCATTCTTGGTGATCTAAACATTTGGTTTGACAAACCCAATATGCCACATCCAAAAGCTATCACCACTGGCCTACTCGCATTGAACCTACATCAGATTATACACAATCCCACACACATCGCTTGGCACATCCTAGATGTCATTTTTGCTAAGCCTGAACTTGTTACTATTCATAGCATCACACCAATCACCTGGTCAGACCACCATATGATAACTTTCCGACATACAACTCCACAAATCAACACACCCCACAACTACTTACATACATACACCGATCGACAATGGAGCAAACTCAATTTGGATCACTTAGAAACACAACTAACAGCAAACACAGATCTAGATACAATTAATTCTGTGCCAAAACTTTATGAGTGGCTACAGGAAGCTTTTGATGTCCTAATACCACTCAGAAAAACTAAACACAACAAAAGAAAACCAACACCTTGGAGAAACACAGAACTTAAAAAGATAAAGCAACAAATCAGAAAGTTGCAGCGGACCTGGCTCAAAACAAACAACAGTCAAGACAAACTGCAGCGCTACACAAACTTAATAGGATATACAAATCATCCATCAAAAAAGCTAAAAAAAGATACTACTCAGACAGAATTCAAAATGCTCAATATACAACCAAGGAATTTTATAAAATTCTCAATGAATTTCGAAAACCTACATGCATGGAAGGAAGTCATCCCAATACTCAAGAGTTCACAAACAAATTGGCAACTCACTACACAACCAAGGCATACACATTGGACTCCTATTTAAAACAGAAGAAAACCATCGGCACCAACCCCTTTCCTAAAATACCCTTTAAGAATAAACCATCCCATCCTCTACAGTACTTCAAACAAATATATGAGGATGAATTTATGGATTTGGTCAAAGCAAGCAGACCTTCTGGTTGCCCTTCTGACCCTTGCCCACCACAAATCTTCAAGAACATCCTGCTATCTACTTCTGCTGCCACACCTGTAAGAAGAATCATCAACAACTCTTTAACTTTAGGAACTTTTCCTGCAGACCTGAAAAAGGCATACATACGACCTTTATTAAAGAAAACAAACCTAGACCCGCAAGACCCCAACAACTACAGACCAATCACAAATGGACCTTTCCTGGGCAAATTGATAGAAAGAGCAGCATTCGCCCAAATGTCACAATTCATTGAAGACAATTCTATACTTTCAGACTTCCAAACTGGATTCCGTCCAGGAAGAAGCACTGAATCGGCACTCATGGCAATCTGGGACGATCTTAAAAACACAGTCGACCGAAATGGAGTTGCTGCACTACTTCTCTTGGACCTCTCAGCTGCCTTTGATACGGTTGACCATGACACCCTAACTCAAAGACTCCACAAAGCCAGCATACAAGGGATTGCTCTTGACTGGATTACTTCCTATCTTAAAAAAAGATCGAATATCATCCACTCGCCCCCCTTCTCATCCGAACCCTACCTCACAAAAGCAGGGGTCCCCCAAGGGTCAATCATCTCACCTTTGCTTTTCTACATCTACATGATATCTTTACCAGAACTGATCAATGATTTCCATCTCACATGCTACAACTATGCAGATGACACACAAATACTACTTAAATTAGAATGCCCCAAAAACATTGAAAACTCACAAATCTTCAGTTTCCTCAGAGCCGTTGATCAGTGGATGACCTGGAGCCATCTCAAACTAAATACCTCCAAAACAGAAATACTCATATGTGGTGACTGGAAAAATTATGACCCTCTGTGAGTCTGGCCTGACGATCTCGGACCACCTCCTCAATTATCCAAGGAAGTTAAAAACCTAGGAATCACCATGGATTCCAAGTTAACTATGAATGCCCAAGTAGACAAATTAGCATGCACAAGCTTCATCACCTTAAAGACTTTACGACGCATCTTCCCCAACCTCGGATTTCCACACAAGGTGCAAGCCACTATCTTGCTTGTACTATCCAGACTGGATTATGCCAATAGCCTCTACCATGGATCATCTCTATCTGTTATGAAAAAACTACAACATGTCTATAATTCCGCAGCCAGGCTACTATTACATATAAAGCCGCAAGCCCACATCTCCCCTGCCTTGAGAGCACTACACTGGTTACCCGTTGCCAGAAGATGCACTTTCAAGCTGCTTTGTATCACCCACAAAGCTATACATGGAACGGGACCGCTTTTTATCAGAAAGAAAATTACCAAATACATCCAACAAAGAACCCTCCGCTCAAGATTGGCACCCCGCCTTAGAACACCACCATACAAGAAAAAGACTCTAGGTGGTACATCCTTCGCCGTCCTAGCAGCCAAAATATGGAATTCATTACCCCCATCTATAAGAGCCACAGATAACTTTCTTGTCTTCAGAAAACTACTCAAGAGTTGGCTCTTTCCTTCATAACCACCTTTTTCAAACAACTATGAACTGCATATGCCTATGTTGATAAATATTGTTTTCAAATTATATGTATATTCCTATTTATTTATAGTTTCTTTAGAAAATATGTATTGCTACTATGTCATAACAATAAAATACACTCACACTCTTTAAACCTGTCTGACTAAGTATTTTTTACCCATGATTCTAATTATGTATTGTATGTGCATATGTGTGTGTAGTCATGTGTGTGTGTGTGTATATATATATATATATATATATGTATGTGTATATGTTGTTTCTGTGCTTGGCATGTTTGTGGATCATTGCATGGCTCCTGGGTGGGTTGTTATACTAGATATCTATGAATTCCTGCTCTCATCTTATCACACTTATCTACTCATCACTCTTATGTAATGTCTCTATCAAACTATCCTCCATCCTCACCCTGACTCATCCCAAATCCCTTCTACCACTTTCACCTCCTAAATATATCTGCCTACGCTCTTCCCTCCGCTTCCACATCTAACTCACCAAACCTCACTCTACTACTGTGACCTCCCACACAACCCTACTAAATTCTCCTGCATTTATCTCACCCTGCTACTATGCTCTCCCTAACCCTTCCACATACTCTTCCCCCTCCACCCCCCTTTACTCATCCCAAGCCTTTGGGTTTTATTAAATGAAGGATATACTCCCAATTAACACTTCTGGATTTCTTTCCTCCTCCACCCCTCCATTACCCCAGGCAATCTAACTAACAAACTCTCAAATCCGCAGCTCAAATTAACTCATAATAATATTAAAACTGTACTCATTATTTAACAATACTAATCCATCACTAATTCTTGTTGGGTTCCAGAGTAGCGTGCTAATCATTGAAAAGCGCTTCGACGTCTCATCAGGGGTAGTAAGCGCTATATAAATACGATTACAATACAATACAATACAAACTGCTAAGGTAGTAGGATATTACTGATATGTGATGTTTGGTCCAATAATTGCATTGTGTACAATACAGTATATTTTCATATAACTTGGTGTTGTGTTTCCTTGGTGGTGGGGATAGTGCGTCACGTGTGTTGTGCAAATGCTTTACACATTGCCTCTGGGTTAGGCCTGACTGCTAGTGACAAGCTACCAAGGGGGTGAGCAGGGGTTATCTTGGATGTGTATCTCCCTTGCTCTGACTAGAGTGGGTGGGTTTTGCCTGCCTGCATACCGTAGCCCACCCGAAACCCCATTTCTAACAGGATCCTTGTGGGTAGGGCTAGTAGGCACCTTAAAAGGTTGATTCTCAAACGACTAATTCTAAAAACTTGTGTTCTTTGGTAATATGTATAAAGAAGCCTGTGTTGTATTTATGGAACAGAACACTGGTACCCCAAACTATAAGGCTAGGAGATATAAACAAACGTAGACAACTTATGTCCTGAAATCCTATCATGTAAGAAGACAAAGGGGCATATTTAAGAAAAGTTGCGCTGCACAAAGTGCAGCACCACTTTTCTTGCATCCTTTAGCACCCCCGTATAACCACCATGTGTGCACCGTATTTAAAATATGGCGCACCATGGCGCAGCGTAGGGGGCAATAGCTTCATTTTTTTACTCTATTGATGCTCTCTGCAGGAGTAGCACTGACATTTTACCACTACTCCTGCAAGGTACCTAGGGGTCCATTGTATTCAATGGCATGCTACCCTTTAATGCCTGCTCTGAGCAATGTTAAAAGTGCCCAAAAAGTTTTTTTTTGCCCCCCTAATAACAGAGGAACGCCCCCTTTGAATACATTATGATTGGCGCAGACATAATGTAGCGCAAAGGGTTAAAAAGTGGTGCAATGCATGCATTACGCCACCTTGTAAATATGGCACAGCATTTTTGGCCTTCTAACGCCACATTAGCACAAAACAATTATGCTAATGTGGCGTTAGAATGGCACTAGGGGCTCTTAAATATGCCCCAAAGATCATTAAGAAAAGAAAGTTGGGATTTGCACCTGGGGTCTGGAAAGCCAACCCACCAGAAAAAAAATTGCACTACAACACTTTCTGGGGAATGGACTTCAAACACTTTAGGTTATTCTTGCACAGATATTGCTAATGTCCAAATCAAGATTATGCTGGAAAGCAATCAAAAAATCATAAAACAGTTTCTAATATTATACCCATACCCAGAGCGATTATGTGCTGTTTAAAAGACGTCATTCCAGCATTCATTACATCTTTAAACTTTACAAAAGAAAACAGGTGGTGTCTTTAAGAATCTCTGTATGTGTCCGGAGTTAATGGATGCAGAATATTAAAAGGTACAATTGGTTTGCTACAGCAATATTGTCATCATCATTTTGATCTGTTTTCAAAGGTTAATCTTTGTATTATTTTGAAGCCAGTTTAAACCCCAGAGAACCTTGTATTTTATTTTTTCATTATGTTTCACAATATGAGTTAATTGCACATGTAAAATCTTTCAGAAGACATATACTTAAGACTGATTACCGGATTAACCATGTTGGCCTTACTTAGAGAGAATATAATGTTCACACAACATGACGTTGTGGAAAGTGTATGCTGCGAAGTTAGACCAGATGGGCCTCTCGGAAAGGGATATTACAGCAAGATCATGTCTCACATCGGATGTATTGACTGCCACTTTTTAAAGAGCATATTTGCTTCTTCCATATAGATATTGAAAGAGTTATGTTCACAACGTTTCATTCAAAACTTGGATGTATGCTCCAACGTGCCAGAAAGAGATAGAAAGTGTACATCAATTTCTATTATATTTTATGGAGCTGCGATTGGATATTAAAATAAAAGGGCACACAACTGAAAAAAAAAAGTGATGAGGATCGTTGTGGGTAGGTGTAGGCTCCTTAATAGGTTGATTCTCAAATAACTCATTCTTAAAACTTGCATTTTTGGTATTATCTATTAAGAATCCTGAGTTATATATATGGAACAGAACACTGGTACCCCAAACTGCCCGGCCAGCAGATATAAAGCAGACAACGTGTGTCCTGAAATCATATGCTGTGAGAAGACAAAGGCCCATATTTATACTTTTATTGCACTGCATTTACATAATTTTTTGATGCAAAAACAGCGCAAACTCACAAATTAAAATGATATTTTGGATAAATATGGGCCAAAAAACCTTAAGCAAAACTAGTTGGGATTTGTACGTAGTGTCTGGAAAGCCAGCCCATCAGAAAACAAGCATTGGTAAATGGATTAGCTTTCACCTATGTGATTAATAATAAATATTTTTTGTTGTAAGATTTAGCTTGGTGAGCAGTTGTGCAATATAAGTTACTGAAACTCCAGAAAAGTGTTATGACTTGTTTATTGAGAAAGTCAATATTTTGTGAAGTAGCTGGTGGGAATATAATGCAGGGAGATTAGCTAAATGGTGGAGCACAAAGGAAAAAAATCCTTGAAAAGTACCACAAATGATCACAAGCAGATGCACGCGTGTATGTGGGTACTGTACACAACATCTTGCAGGATAAAACAAGCCATACATCAGCTAAAGCTATAGCACTACAATCCCTGATGACCATGTGCAAACAAGAAAAGAAATGCACGAAGTTTCAGGATATGGATATGGGAAACAATGCGTTTTTGGAAACTCTAGGCACCACACTGCCCAATCTCTGCAGGGGATTGAAGCAGGAGAGATACTTCTGAGATCTGATTGCTGCGGTGAAAGGTTTGGTAAAGGAAAGTGTTTCCCCCTGTCACGGGATGCACTGTTAGGACTAATTATTCAACATTAATTTTCTTGGGCATAAGAAGTGTAGACTAAAAATGAGATTAACAATCGCCATGAGTACCCAAAGATTCTATTGTGTTCAAAATGCTTCTAAAAATTCAAGAGAGGTTAGAAGCCTATCAGAAAATGGCAGTTTAAACGGCTAATGTAACCAGTCTGTGCAAGTTATACAATGTGATAACCAGAAATCAACACATGGATCAAGGAGAGAAATACAACCCCCAGTAAAGCTTCCTTGACTCAGGGCTGTTACAGCATTAAAAGGGGTAATAGAGTGATAAAAGCAGGCTAAATATCTTTCAGTAGTCACGGTACATATAGGGATAGAGGAGAATAATAAAGAAAGTTAAAGGGAAAAAGTGTCACTAGAATGACAGAGTAACAGTTTAGTAAAGTTCATAAACCACCTGTTAGTACTACCTGATTACCATACCATTAAGCCTAGTTTTGTTTGCTGGTGAATGACAGGTCTAACAGACAGGCTCAATGTTATTGAAAAGCTTGTGGGGAGCACAGATATTTGTTATGTATCTATTTATTCCATACGTTTGTGTGTTTGTAACGCTGCTTCTATGACTTTATGATGTGGATCATGTATAAACTACACAGAGCAAGTCAAGCATCCTTTCAGCTTTCAAAATGTATACATGACATGCACATAACTGGGATAAAGTCTTGCACTTAATGCATTGACATGTCACACATGCACATTGAAAATGATGAAAATGTTACACGAAGGCAACCTGAAAACTAAGCCTTGTAAATTGTGAGTGTAAATTAGTATATTAAACTGCTATACATAGCCACACTAAAACATGGAAAGGTCTCACATTTGCAAACTGAAAAGCTGAGATCAATGCTGATGTTGCTCTGCACTACAGTGATGGCATTGGGATTCTCTAGCAAAATCTCAATTTAGTAAGAAAAAAATGGAATTGGAATTGATAGGACAAACGTATTGTTGCAAACAAATGTATTTTCTTGCGGAAAATTGAGAGGTCTTCCGATGCTCTATTGAAGTGAAAAGCAAAAGCAAACGTTCCATGTTGGATGCAGTGTTTGCAAACATCACTTAATGGTTGTGCTTTTCTTCCATTGACCAGTATGATTTGGCTTGAGAGTAAACACTAGACCAAGCAAACATCATAGACATAACATAGGCAAAACACACATGCACATCTGTTCACTTCGATCAGTAAATCAAGGACCATGTGTTTATTTCTAAATTCTACTGCAGCAAATGTATTAACACATAGAATCCCACCCTTCTGATTCTCAGTCTAGTTTGTTTTTAATTTATTTGTGATTAACCAGATCTTCCCAACATCACTGAAAGCTGGGATGAGGGAACACTCTGAGTTCTGACAGCTGCAGTGAAAGGTCTGATAAAGGGAAACTGTGATGCTACCCCAACCAGCGTGGTGTAGCACCACCTGCTGGAGGACGGGCATACTGCAGACTACAGTAGCAGAGGTTTAGTGGGCGGGAT
Organism: Pleurodeles waltl; assembly: GCF_031143425.1. Classification (NCBI taxonomy): domain Eukaryota; kingdom Metazoa; phylum Chordata; class Amphibia; order Caudata; family Salamandridae; genus Pleurodeles; species Pleurodeles waltl. Next base: position 1,679,280,451 of record NC_090444.1, on the reverse strand, counting down.
GGATTCGTATTTTGTGTTAAATGAAAAACGGAATGCATATATTATTTGGCTCCAAATTTGCTGTTTTAATGAACTGTGAATCTGTGACAACACAAGCAGCTGCCATTAGTGAAATATTGCAAGCTAGAGTGAGTATTGGAACGCTTGTGGTACTTTTGTGATTTTTATTGTGGCCACTCCCACTTGTCCTCTTCTAAGGCTGACTTGTGCCAGTCTCCAATTGCTGGCCTCTGTGTATCCTGCCGAGCTTCATTATATCAGGTTGAGAGACTTGTGCTGCGCTGTCAGTGAAAGAAAGCCACGGAGGCTGTGCAGCTTTTCTGCAAGTCTAGTTGGGGTGCGTTAGGTTCGTTTCAGCTGAATCCCGTGCTGTGAGTGCAGAAATGGGGAGCCGGTGCTAAACGCATAAGCTTTGCGATTCCCTGGCAGATCGAGTGTCGCTGCTTTATTTCACATTAATGAAGACAGTAATACAACTCCCACTTACCCATTTAGAAGTGTCATTCGTAAAGTCTAAATTTAATTTTGACATGTCTTTACACAATGTTTGCTGCCCACAACATTTAAGGCCTGCCTGTCTCTTGAGATTATTGCATTGATAGGAGCACTATCTTAAGAACAAGTGCCGGCCTCTGATGCGGCTTTGGACTAAAGTGGGTGCCTGCTTCGGCCCCGGGGTGAATGGTGAGTGTGCATTGCACTGGGGTGACTGGTGAGTGCCATTGTGATAGGAGAGTTGACTTCCCACAAAAGCAGGCAGAACAGCGATCATGAGGTCTCCACTGAGACAAGCACTGCGCACTGAGCCCACAGCACTCGGCCAGCACTGTTATTTGAAAGCAAGGATCTAGATCTTGTAGTGACATCAGGGGTGCTGACACGATTAACAGAAGTTCACGAAATTGGATGAAAACAGTACTTGGGCCCCAGGACACTGATAAGAGCAAACACATGAGTCATAAGCATTGGTAAATGCAGAAAATATGTTACAGCCAATAGAAAAAGAGGAAAGGTACGTGGCAAGCACTTGAATCAATGAAAAGCAAGAGTGGGACATAAGCCCCTTTTAAGATATATTTAATACAATAGATTTCACAAACAGCACAAGCGCTGTGCAGGCAAAACCTAAAAAGTGTACTAAAACACCTTTGGTGTGAAATGAGAATGGGATTAGGGGGCAGGCAGTGATGAAGACTTGTCCCTGTGCTTTTCAGAAAGGTTGTGAAGTCTAAGGGACTGATGAATGGGTAATTCGTCAGTGGGGATAGTAGGTGGGTGCTGGCAAGGGTTAGAAGGGAAAGGGCAACGTGATTAGCCCCTTTTCGAAGGGCAGGCAGCATATTGGTCACATCAAGGGAGCAGAAATGTTAGTTATCAAGCAGGTAAGGCCAGTGATTGAGTATAGAGGGTAGAGGTTAGAGGATGGATGCTACAGCATGTAGTAAAGTAGTGAAAACACTACTAGCACCCAGGGGGCCAAGTATGGAGCACTAGGTCAAGCTGAGTCATGTGTTAGCATACCTTGGTGACTCAAAGACGGTGCCCAGTGCAGAGGTCATCAGAGAGAGTGGCAGGCTATCTTAGCTGGCTTTCTCCCTGAGAGTAAAGTTGGTATGGGGGAGTTATGGGCAGGTGCAGATAAAGTAGCTAAGGCCCTTGTACACAGTTACCCTTTACAGGAAGGGGGGCCGAGTTGGGTGTTAAGGGTGTTGTCAAAAGTGACTGGCAGAGAGGGAGTTTGGGGCTGCGCCAGGTTCATGGTGTTGCCAGGTGGGGCAACCACTTAGGAGGGCAACATTAATTATGTCAGGGTACACAGAGTGGCTCAGCCTTACCAGCTTTATGTGATTTCACAGGAAGAGGTTGATGGGGAAAGTAGGTAGGATGATTAGACAGGAGGATATCTTGAATGTTATCGTTATACAGATTGAGAGAAGTTTGTCCCTGGTCACAATTACAGACAGGTTGGCAAGAGTTGCATAATTGGTCAATTTTGATAGGGTTATGTGCATTCAGCAGAAGAATTAGGTTGCATTATTCAGGAAGGTTGGGAATGAGAGGGGTGGAATGAAATGATTAATGAGGCCAAAAACTATGTTGCTGTGTTAGACCTGTCAGCCTTAGGTGGTCTTCCGTCAAACCTTTTGGGTTCTCCCCTCCTGTTTTGCTTAATTTATTTTTGCTGGCCTTAGGACTGCTAACCAGTGCTAAAACCCTTTTGTTCCCTGGCTAAAACATCAGCAAATTGGCTTACAGCTGCTTGGCATATTTAACTAACTTATAAGTCCCTAGTAATTTGGTTTACCATGTACCCAGGGAAGGTGAATTAAATGCTACTAATGGACCTGCAGCACTTATTGGGCCACCCAATTAGGTAGCTCTTTAAAACATGTTTTAAAACCTGCCATTGCAGGCTGTCTGCAGTGTCAAACTGTCAATTCAACTTGGCAAAGTAAAACCCTTGCAGGTCTAAAACTCCCTTTTTAAATACATATGTTGTCATAGGTATATGATAGGGTACATTGTATTTAAAAATCTGGACATGTACTTTTAAGTTTTACTTGTCTTGGTAGTGTAAAACTCACAAATGTGTTTTTCAGTTTTGTAAGGCCTATCTCTCCCATAGGATAACATTGGGTAACCTTATTACATTTAATAAGTAATAACTCTTGTGTGGAACAGGTAGAAATGTCATGTGTGGTTCCTAACAATTTGTAATTTAAAATCCTCTTTAATGGTAAAGTCGAATTTTAAGTCACAATTCAGAAAATGCCACCTTCCAGAGCTGAAATGTTCTTGTCCTAACCATTTGGTGCCTGCAGCCTGTTTCTTGGTCACATGACTAGGTATACTAGGCAGTTAGCCTTTGTTTTATTTCTCCCAAACAGCCACACAATGAAGGGACTGAGTGTCAGCAGGATGAACCATCCAAGCAGAATGAGAAGCAGAGCAGTGCACAGCCCTACTTGCACTTTGTTGGAAAATGGGTTATTGGTAAGTGCAGGTAGGTACCTACACTTAGCAATAGGCCACTAACCTCCACTTAGGTCCAGTTAGGTCTCAGTAAATTAAACCTAGCTCAACCCTTGGTAGCTTGGCAACAAGCGACAAGGCTTAACTTAGGAGACAGAGTGTAAAGCATCCAAATATCACAAAACAGTAATTAAATAAAATACAGGAAACAGTTTAAAAATCCAAAACCAATTTACAAAAATAGAGTATATTTTTTTATCTTTAAAGTGACACCAAAACGAATAAAATTGGATAAGTGGAACCGGAGATATGAATTTTAAAATAATGATTGTTTTCTAGTGCCTAGAAACAAAAAGCGCCAATCGGGTCATCTGGTTGCACCTCAACCAGGGGGAAAGTCAAAGTTTAAGGCCGAACGCGATGGAGCCCGGCTCGGCTACAGCCCACGGGAGGCCCCGGTCAAAAGTTTACCTTCGGATTTAGTCGTTTTTCGGAAGATTTTCTTCAGCGGGACGAACCGGCCAGTCCAATCCGACCTCCTGGAACCCTTCTCTGAATACGTGCCGCGGGAGCCCTCGGTGGAGATTTTTACCTTCGGACTTAGTAATTTTTTCGAGGTGAAAATCCTTCTACCGGGGCAAACCTTGATCTTGATCCGACGTCCTTGGAGCCCTCCTCGGATACGCTGGCTGGGAGGTCCCGGTCAACTTCCTACATTTGGACTTAGTATCTTTTTTGGAGATTTTCTTCACCGGGACGAACCTGCAAGTCAGGCCAGGTCGCGGTTGAGGCAAACCGGCTAGAGTTGCCGCAGCGGGTCGGTCCCTCTACGGAGCTTTTTTTCAAAAGTACTCCAAACACCTTCAAACTTCTGGATCTTCTCAAAGGTGTTCCTTTGAGGTTCTTTGGGGTCCACAGCTCACCCCAAGGTCCCAGAAGCTCTGAGATGATCTTTGGGGTGTGGACTACAACTCCCAGAATGCACCTGGCGCAAACTCCTTTTTGGCCACTGGACAGTGGTCAGCTGGTTGATTTCTTCAGGAGTTGGTGCAGGGGGCTCTGGGTAGCAATTTTTCACAAGTAGCAAACAGGGAGTCCCTCCTTGAACCAGTTGAAGCTAGGCAAAGTCCTTCTTGTGGTGAAGCCCAAGTGTGCAGCTGGTGCAGTCCTTCAGAGTGCCGGGTCCAGGTGCAGGCCAGGGGTCCAGCAGGGCAGTCCTTCTTCTCCTTTGGTTCTTCCTTGTTGGAATCTGATGGGGATCTGAGGTGTGGGTGCAGGTCTGCCAGTTTTATCCTTGCTCCTGGGTGGTTCTCCAATCAGGGGCAGGGTCCTTCCCCCTGTGATGACCACTTCCTGGGAAGTGTGGCAAAAAAGCAATCCCAGGATGCAACATTCCTCAAAAATCCATCACGGCTGAAAGTGATTTTTGGAGGTTACATCTGGCTGAGCCCACCCACTGGTGTGCCTAAAAATCATAAATACACCCCTCTCCTGCCCTCTCCTAATCTAATCAAGGGGACACCTAGTTGTCTGGGGTTGCAGGATGTGGGTATGTTGCTGGGTTGCTCCAAATGTCCTCCTCTGCCTTTGAAGACCAGTTTGGCAGCCCTCCCCCTTCCTGCCTCACCATCTGTTGAGGGGAGATCCCCTCCCACAGGGACATCTCTTTGTGTGAAGCCAGGCCACTTCACACCTCATCAAGGCAGCCTGGCCAGGCTGCCAGAGGCTGGCCAATCAGAGCGCAGCAGCAAAAACAATGCAGGGCTGAAGTTGGCAACTTTTCAGGTAAAGTTTAAAACTCTTTACCTGAACAAGTTATATTAAATCCAACAACTGGAAGATGTGGGATTTATTATAACAATTAATTTGAGACCAAACTCTTTGTATCTGTCACTTAAGGGGACTTTTAAAATTAAAATAAAGTCTCCCCATTCTTGCCTATGAAGGCCATTCACTACAATGAGGGAAAAACTAATGTGGCTTTTTTTTACCTCACCAGGGCTTATAAAACTATTTTTATAAGGTCCCTTCTTATAGTTACATGGCACCCAGCCCTAGGGGCACATAGGGCACACCTTAGGGGTGACCTATATATAAAGATAAGGTCGTTTAAGACTTTGGAACTACTTTTAATTCCAAAGTCGAATTTGCATATAACTTTAATTTGAAAGCAGCCAGCAAGGCAGGCCTGCCTTTAACATGACACTGGGCACCTCAGCAGTGCACCTATGGGTGCACTACCTATGCTGGGGTCCCTAAACCTACATGCCCTACCATATACTAGGGACTTATAGGTAGGTTGACTTAGCCAATTATAATTAGCCTAATTTGCATATCCACTTTACACAGAGCACTGGCCCTGGGACTGGTAAGCAGTACCCAGGGCACAGCCAAGAGTCAGTAACCACCAGTACCTGTCCAAAAAGTGTGGGGGTGACCAGGGAAAAAAGGAGGACTTTCCTACACACTTCAAGGATACTGTCTCAGCTTATACACAAGGAACTTCACACTAGCCCATTGTGACAGATATTCTGGGACCAGGGCAGGGAGGAAGGAATTTCTGGACACCTCTGTGGGAGGAGGGAACCAGGAGAAATCTTTGTTTCACCTTGACAAGGATTGTGGCTGTTGCTTGAGTATGGTTTCACCCAGGTCACCAACAACCCAATTTCTCACATGTTGCTAAGGACGGTGGCTCCTAGGTTTTGGAATGTGCCCATAAACGAGACAGCATTGCTTTCACTTTTAATAGTATGACTGTTCTTCGAAGCATTTCAAATATTGGAATTGGTGCGTAGTGACAGGAGGGGAGGTTTGGGGTTTTAGGATGTTAAAGAGGTAGTTGTGGGGGTAGAGATATATTTGAGGAAGTTTACAAGTGACCAGAGGGGGAAGGGTAGAAGAGTGATTTTCAGGGATCACCCTAGAGGAAAGGTATGTCCTGTGTGGGGGTGTTCTTCATTTATGAAGAAGGGAAGTGGGTGTTGAGCTCACAGTTATTGTTTGTGCTGTGCAAAGTGTTGTATGAATTGAACCTGCCAGACAAGGATATCAGAAGAAATTCCTTTATGATGGGGAATCCTATAAGTTGAGTAAGAGAGGGAGTTCAGGAGAAAGCATTAAGTATTAGGGAGGTGGAAATCTGACAGGTTCAGGAGATATGTGCATCCGGAGTTGGCATTGTTGAAGCATAGTTGTTAATATGCAGTTATTGCTGTTTTCCAGCATGTGTTCCTAGACAAGAATACCTCAATATTTTGGTTTGGATCTTCGGCCATTCGTTCGTTAAGTGGGTGACTTGCCAAGTGAAGCAGGCGGCCTTTAGCAGACAGTTGGGATTTGATAGCACAAAGGTTCAAATTAAGTGGCATGGAAAAGGGGGGATGCAGTGGGGGAGTTGTGTTTGTGCCTAGCTGAACTGTTTAAAAAGTACAGCTTTCCAGATCTTTTCCTGATTCACCTCAGAGAGAATGAGTTAGTGCAACTGAAAGGCTTGGGGCTGATAAAAAGCATGATAAGTGATCCATCCTAAGGAGCTGAAAAGGTTATGTGTGATGCAATCTTGATGTGGACAGCTCTAATTGCTAAAAGGGAAGGAGATGGCTAGTAATTTTACAGCAATAGATAGAGCTCAAAGGAAGGTGAAAAAGAAAATAACAATTCTGCAAGGAGGAAGGGCTTTTAAGATAGACCATGCGGACATACAAGTTGAAAAAAGATATGTGTCTTGAAATGATGGAGTCAAAAAGAACAGATGATGGACGAAATGCTGAACAATGCAAACATTCACCCCATTCATAAAGATCTGGGTTTAATCAGCAATATTTTGGCCCACCACTGGAGTTTCAACCCAACCTTGTTCAAATCAGCCTTGACCCTGCTCTTCTTGGGAACAGTCCAGCCCGAACTAGCAGGCCAGGTCCTCCCTGGACTGGAAACACGCATCCTGGGACTGGTTTCGGGGTATCACCCCTCATCAGCCACGCTAGCATGAATCCAGTGGTGCAGTGAGCAAGGGACCCACATCTGCACTTACCCTTTCCACTTAGGGTGACAAAGCAAAAAGAATAGATGATGGACTGGCAGCTCCGGCTGGAATGTTTCCATGGGAAGCATGGTCAAGACTGATTTGCATATGGCTGGGTCCTAACTGGAATGGCATGGGTAACAAATAAACAATGGATTTAGGCCCAGATCTTTGTACTGGGGGTGAATGTTTGACATTGTTCAGCATTCCATCCATCACTTGTTCTTTTTGCATTTGTTGCCCTAAGTTGGAATGGTATGCCCAGACGTGGGTCCCATGCTCCCCATGTCACTGGAGTCAGGCAACCCTGGCTGATGATGGGTGGTACCCCAAAACCAGTCCCAGAATGCTTGTTTCTGGTACAGGGAGGACCTGGCCTTTCAGTTTGGACTGAACTGTTCCCGTGGGGAGCAGGGACAAGACTGATTTGCATTTCGTTAGGTCCAAACTCAAATAGCGTGGGTAGTAAAAAAAATAATGAATTTAGAAAAAAATGAATTTCGATCCAGATCTCTGTACTGGGGTGAATGTTTGATATTATTCAGCATTCTGTTAATCGCTTGTTCTTTTTGCATCTGAGATGATGGAGGTCATCTATTTTTCATTGGGATGGAAGTGTATTTGCTGCAGAAAAGAGAGACTTTGGCACAGTTTCATGGGGAGAGACCTTGGTGAGTGTGGGAGTGGGCAGCAGAAAAACACCTTAAAAGGGTTATTCAGAGTAGCAGGTATGGTGATTATTTCCAGGCCACACTAATGTGCGTTACACTACTGGGCAGGCACATCAGCGCAGAGGGGGGATAGATGTGAGGAAATGGGATTTTTTTTTAAATTTGACGTTCACAACAAACTGAAGTGTTGGAGAGATTGAGAGGGCAATTGAAGGAATGTTTGAGTGAGACTTGATGGGCAGTTAGCAAATGGTGAAGGGAGTTTTTTAGAGGTGGAGGGATGTTTTAGTTTGGATGAAATTTATTTAGCGAGGTATAATGCAAGTCGGTAAGGCAAGTGACCAGGGGTTGTCTCCTTTGCTGTCATAAACATCTGCCTCATTTAAGCGCCCTTTTTCACATGCGCAAGTGTAGTGTGGTATCTTGGAATGTGCAGTCTCACCAGAGTATGTTTTTCCAGAGCCACTTCTCTTTAGGAAAAAACGTAACAAAGTACGTACCAAGTTCAATAGATCTTAGGAATTCCTCTCTATAGGTACTATAAGTAATCAGTTTATCTTGGTTGACGTAGGTCTGTTTGTTTCAACAATATTTTTATATTATTATTCACCCGCATTTTCACGTTTGTCACAGCAGTTCCTGTTTATGTTTACCGTGATTTTATTACATAGTCTATGCCATACACACCGTCAATATAGGCAGCAGTCGCAAGGGCAAGTCTGCGACCTTGCTTTCTTCAAGTTTGCTTTATGCGCAATCACATTTGGAACATTGACATTTAAATGGTCCTCGGTGTCGCAATATTAAACTGTGAATAAATGAATGAGTTATATTTAACTTGATGTGAACATGGAACACAAAGCAAAATCAAGGTATTTCAAGTCAGACAGATACACATACAACGTATAATTAGATATATTTCAGGGTTATACTTGAGCTAAATATTCGCTAGCAAACACATATTTGATATGGCTAATTCACTTCCACAGGCCTTTTTTGATGGGGCATGTAGGAAAATCATTTGTTGTGTTTTCAAAAGCAGTTCATCCATGTGTTTGGTTTTATGTTCAAAATCTTCCAAATGACTAAACATTTGGAAGACGTACACAATTTTGTTCACATTGCCATATTTTGGCACACTTTCGTTCATTTCTTAATTTTCTTAATATTCTACCTATTTTAAAAATGGTTGGAACAGGAGCAGCCATCTGGCTGAGGCATGAGTAGATTCCCCCAGATTGTATGGAACATAGATGGCTCATTAACGGAAGGCATGTCTCCTTTGCATACCTTTTGGAGATTCTACATCATGAAATTAATGTACTTATGTTTTAAGATTAAGTCACACACCCGTTGTTATAGTGGTCAAATCAACAAAATCGTTTTGGAACTTTGTGGCTATGAAACATGTTTCATGTCCTTTAACACTCTAGAACACACATAATTTAGTATTACGAAAGATATACAACACATAGACATGTTCTTGTAGGATAAGTGGGTTGTCTTCCAAGAAGATTATTTTACAGTTGAAGCAAAACGATAAAAATCCCAACTGTGCTGACAACCGCAGATGGGTAAATGCTGGTGATTGTTTCTATTGAAAGTTCTTATCTTTGACATTAGAGACTCCTTTAGAGGTTGAAAATCTCTAATGGGGAAAGAGTGACAGATCTAGTAGAGAGGTTCTCTACAATCACACATAAGTTGGTCAAATGATCCTTCACAGTTTTTGAAGGAAGTTCCACAGGCACAAGTAGTAGAAATGTCAATTTCAAATTTCACAGGAAATCGTTTTGGCAGATAACAGCTTACTTTATTTCGGTAGGATCCAAGGGACCCTCTAACCACTAAATAGAAGGACCATAACCCATTAATCACTGTTTCCCAGCAGGAGACTGCTATAACCATCCTGGGAGGTATATGCGAAAACAGAAGTTCAAGATAAAATTGGAGATAACTCTACTCCATACTTAGATAGACTAGTATTCCCCAGTACAGTCAAAGACAGAGATGTCATCTCTTTGGTGCTAGACAGATGCTTTGCTGATGTGACAAGGCAGTGTAACCCGTTAAGTAATTGATGCATTGCCTGTGTTTTCAGAATTGCATTGCATTTCTTTTTCTGGCAACATGCTTGTTTGCAACACTATCTTAGAAATATACACACATCAACCATGATGATGCACAGCACAGCAGACAATAGCTTTCTCCTGCCCCATCTCCTCCCATAGCAATTATTTATTCAGACTGCACTGCTTCAAGGGAAATATTCACCAATGCATCATTATGTCTCTCTGATTTCTGTAAGGTAATGCTAATTACCTCACATAATACATCACACATGACGTGATATGACATCATTGATAACATCACTGTATCTGTTGAAATTACATATTTGATGACACCACTGTGCAGGGCGAGAGCACAAGTTATATTTACTTTGGGACACAAGGTATAGTTACCTGACATTACTATAACTGGGGGATTTCAGTGCTTTTGTTTATTTAAAACAGTATTTTCTGACATATTCACCTAATTATAACACACCTTTAGCATTTTTTTTCAATGACATATATTTTATGTTATATTATGTTATGTTATGTATATTTCCACAGCCCATTACTCACTTGTGAGGGTATCCAGGTACTTGGTCAGGTGCGTAGGTGCGTAGTCCCCTTAATGTTATTTGAAGACCTGTTTTTCAGCTTTTTGCAGAACTCAAGAAGGGAGGATGTGTTTAGTGAGGTTGTTCCAGGTTTTGGGTGTAATGTAGGAGAATGAGAGAGCTCCTGCTTGGTTTTTCCGATATGGGTGGTGTATGCGAATGAGAGTGTGGCAGAGCTTAAGTGTCTGGTGGGCTGGTGAAAGTGTATGCGGGTGTTAAGGTATGCTAGTCCTGTGATGTGTAGGGCTTCACATGTGTGCATGAGAAGTTTAAATTGGTTATGCCTGTGAATGGGGAGCCAGTGAAGCTTCTAGAGGTGTGATGTGATGTGGGTATGGTGTGGGAGGTCAAGTTTGAAACATGCATTTGCATACTTGATGGTCTGGAGTATATTACATATTAGCTTTTCTCCACCTTGTAGTAATTGTTAGATCATAGGTTTGTAGAAGAGAGTTTTTGTCTTACTATTATCTATGGCTTAGTTTGATGAAAAACATCAACAACAAATGTAGTAATAGCTATATCTCACAACACCAGTGAGAAATACATTGAAATCCACAAATTATAGTGCTTCTACCCCGAGGTCCCAATTCCCAAGAACCCCCATCTAATCTAAGATATAAATACAGCAATGAGAGGAGCACAAAAAAAGTCCATAATATCACAATTTAATTCAGAACACTAGTATCGATGCTAATATAGCCAAAGTCCAATTATATGGTCCTTCCACATTCAGTGCATTGATACAAGAAAAATGGCATATGTTGTATTCAACTTTATTCTTGCATTGCAGTGAATTTCTATGTTTTATTAACATAAAGTAAGTTAACCTAACTATAATGCCACTTTAACCTTTGTTTTTTTAAGATAATTTCTATGTGTTTTTTTTAAGTGAATTAGCAAACGATTACCACCCCTAACTATAAAGTCACTTAGTAAAGTAAAGTATAATATGTTACTAACATAACTAACTCTACATATTAGGCCCTTGGCTACATAACGAAGCACGAGTTTGTGGAGGGAGAGGGATGTCTGTAAAGAGCTGCACAAACAAAGAGTGCCATCTTTGTGTAGTAGGGGTTTCCTAACTGATGGGACTTAGGTATTTGAAGGTTGTGGGCTGTACACCCTCTCTGCACACAGAATGCATAAAGTGAATAGTAAGGTTTGGTGAGGGAATGGTCACTGCACAAATCTGCTGTACAGGGTGAAGGCTGTGTGTAGTAGGCTTTGGTGAGGTCTGACCTCTCTGTGAAGAACTCTGTACATGGCGATGGCTGTGCATATTAGGGTTTGATGAGGGACTGACCTTTCAATTAAGACCTGTCTACTATACAAAGGCTGTGCATTGTAGGGTTTGCTGATAGACTGGCATTAGTGCAAAGAAACTTAGTACAAGGCAAAGGCAGTTTTTAGAATGAGTTTGTTAACGCGTCCTTCTATGTTAATTTATACACATCAGGACTCGTTTTAGGCCGATTAATCTTTGGACCCAGTGGTGAGACACCGTAAGACGAGATAACTGATCAATATATCAAGCAATATATCAATAATATTGTCAACATATATCACCACAATATATTTCTCTTTAGACATTAGTTAAACCGTCGGCGCAACCATGACCTTTCAGTCATGAATAACCACGCCTTATTGAAGTTTTGTGAATTTTTATTCCCTATTGATTACAATCTAATAATAAATGTATTAATCTCAAAACCAAGAAGCAAATAGCATAGTCACAATGTGGTAATAATGCAAAAGATCTCAAACATAAGATAGTAATATGAAGATAGACAAATCTAAACGCGTAAAGCCTCATATATGTTTTAGTTCAGCATAGCACCACGTCAGTCACGTCAGTTACGTCAGTCAAGATGAAATGCCTCATCTAACCACAATTAGCATCAGCATGTTGGACTTCATGCAAAACAATTTAGAACATAAATCTGGAAAACATCTGACTAAGGTCTCTAATCAAAAATACACAGCAGTTGGTACCTAGAAAGAAAAGGCAAATAAATAAATTTCAATAGCAACAACATAATTACCCTCCTCAGAATAGGTCAGCATACAGGATCAGTCTTCGTCTTCAGGACATTAGTTAGATCGCCGTCAGTCTATCTAGCCTAAGGGCAGGGGACACTTCCCTCTTAAGGAGGAAAATGCAATCGGGAGACTAAGGGTGAGGATGGTTTTATTAAGTCTTAAGTCACCAAACAAAGTGACAGAGTTTCTGGATGCAATCGATATCATTCCCTACCTAATGCTCTCGAGTCTCTTGTGTCATGGGTTTTTATCCCTTTTTCATAATACATTCCCCCAAAATTCTATTGGATAGTCACTACACCCCACTATCTGTAACCTATCAAATTATACATTAAGTAATGCATTTGTCATTTTACGATAATTTACAACTATTTGATTGGTCTTCATAATTGACGTCTTTCGTAGGTGGCACATCCGGGGTTACTTCATTTTCTGGCATGTTCTTCGGGTCAAGAGTTCTCGTTTCCGTGGTTCAGTGTCCTTGAAAGTGTCCATATTTTGTTGCAAAGCGTACAACTTTATCCTAAAGCAACTAGCATGCGGGTGAGAATATAACGGTCAATGATACAATAAGCGGAGAAAAGAACAAATGCTGGGTCATGGCCTTTTGCGAGTCAGCACACTGAAGAAACAGAAAAATATCCTTTAATATGAGAGCTACACAGCTAGTTTTCGACTCACGCTAACTTAAGGCTTATGGATTCTAATAAATGCAATCATTGTACGTGTTAACATATTCAATTAATCATAATACAAGCAATTATTTCTTACAGTTGACATTAGTTTATGCATGTGATAATTCTCCACGTTTAAAATACGTTTCAATGAATAATATTTCATAACTATTAATGCAGCTTTGTTAATCGTAAGTATTTCACATCTAAAAACAGTTAGGGGGTTATTCCAACTTTGGAGGAGGTGTTAATCCGTCCTAAAAGTGACTGATATACCACCAGCCGTATTACGAGTTCCATAGGATATAATGGACTCGTAATACGGCTGGTGGTATATCCGTCACTTTACCGTCACTTTTAGGATGGATTAACACCTCCTCCAAAGTTGGAATAACCCCCTTAATGTTTAAACTACGCTCTCTCAGTCCCTCCTCTGATGACGCTCGTCATCACACAATCTTTCTCTTTGATCTTAATTCTTCACCTTGCGCATAATAAGCATTTCAACATCTTGCCCTTTATGAGAACTTTCCCATATTTCATTGAACATTTTCTCTCTTTCACTTTCTTCATTTCTTCTGGTTCTTTTAGTCCAATTTCTTTTCACTTTGTCATTGATTTTACATGCCCCCCATAATCCTAATAGACAAATCAAAACAATTAATAGACCCATCATTATTTTTGCAAGTACCCCATTCCAAATGTTGGTAAACCAGCTTCCCACTCGAGCAATTCCTTTCCCAAGTTTCTCCCAAACACCAGGTTCTTTCAAATCCTTCAAGTCTGTACTATCTCTGGTAAGGTTAATAAGCATGCTTCTAATTTTCTTAATGTTATCTGGTATAAATGAGCAACAATGACGCTCATTAAGCATTTTGCAAACACCTCCACTCTTTGCTAAAAGAATGTCTAAAGCAAGCCGATTTTGAAGAGTCATAGCTCTTTCTGCAGCAAGTTCAGTATCCATCAGGAATATGGCTCCTGTAAAATTTGTCAGCATGTTATCCACAATAGTAGACCACTTTTGAATTTTCATAGAATTCAAGATAACCCCCACTGATGGGATTATAGCTCCAAAAATATCACCAATGACAGCCGCCACTGATTCTCGCTTTTGTCTAGAATATTGTAATTCAGACGTTTTAGGTATTTGTTTCAAGTCATCAATCTAGTATATCTTTGGGAATACTATTCCCAAATAACATGTCCCATACCATCCCTTAGGGAGACGGTAATATGCATTTAGTCCACATATATAAAAGATTCCAGGGATCGCTGGATCTTGTCCATTCAACATAAAGGTCCATTTACTCTGAAACAAAAACACATGCCTACATTAACTCGTACCCACAAACAAATTGTCTTGATCAGATTTTGGTCTATATATACAGAACCTACCTACGTGTAATGCATCTATAGCTAGTTTGCCTTGTGTTTTGATTGCAGTGTAAGCATAATCATTTGCATAAGTACGTTTTTCTAGTCCTTTTTCTAACCTTTCTTTTAGTGCTTTGCTTCTATGATCTATGTGATCTAAAAAGCTTTTCTCTACAGGAGACAATAAGCAAGTCAAATTATTGCGATGTGCATAAGCAGTTCCAAATGTAAGTGTTGGCTCAAAGAACCCTCTAACTATTTTTATATCATGTTCTTTAGCTAATTTATTTAGGAATTCAATCACAGGCACAAAAGAAAACACAACATCCAAATTTGAATAAAAGTATTGCACATGCTCTTGATTATAGAATCTTGTTAATAGCAAGCTGCAACTAATTCCATAAGTAAGAGGGAGGCTATGATAAGTAACTCCCTCCTGCACAGATGAAGGAATTTTAGTACATACATAACAATCTTTCGCATCCATAGTTTCCACATACTCATTTAATAAGCAATAGAAGACATTAGTAGAAAGTTCCCCTTTTGCATTAGTTCCCTCATGCATATGTCTTGCATCTTGCTCAAATCTCTCCCATGGTGATAGTTTAGTAGTGGTAGTTTCAGGTTTCGAAGTTGCATTAATAGTTTATTTCTCTCTCCATGGCATTCCCACAATCACTCCCACAATCATTACTGCACATACAACACCTATTATAAGACCTAACCAACCGCACACTTTACTTCCTTTGCTACTGTAAGCCATGTTTGTATAGAATCAGAATAGCAGATCGACAATCAACTTGAGGAAGAAAAAGGAAAAAGAAAAAAAACTCTTTGCGTATATTACAGCGTCTTCACTCACTCCAGGACCCTTTTCGTCAATTCAGGTTAGCAGCTTGTCACAATCAGGTTTCTTTAAAGTCAAATCCGGTTTAGTGTCACTTCCAGTAGTTTCTAAAGTCTCTTTCTCTTTTCAGCTTTCACAATTTCAATTTTAACCGAGTTTCCCTTTGAATGTCTTCAGGTACCGTAGTATTGGCCTGGTACTTCTCGATCAAAACAGAATGCTAAGAATTCTTGTTGTCATTCAGAGGTGGTAGCATATGCCCATTCGGGACCTGTATATCTTCTGTTTGCTATTCTTTTCCTTTTTAGCCTTCGTTCACCTTGTTGTTCTCCTTCACTCAGATCATCTGCTTGTGAAGTATCGCTCTCTTCTATTATTGTGTCATTCGATACCTCTCTTATTTTAGGATGTGATTTGTCTGGCCAATTATCGCCTCTATGTGTCTTGGTTCGATGTTTTCCTTCAGGACGTTGGACAGCACCCTCCTCTTGTGATATGGTGTTTTCTCTTGACGGACCTGCAACTGGTTCAGGAGCCTCTGACACGTTTCGATTTGTATCTACAGTTTCTCCTTCTCTTTCGTCTTCTGGTTCTAAGTTGAGTTCGGACTCTAACCTGTACTCGTCTAGTTCTGGGAGAACCTCTTCTTGGCTTAGTTCTCCTGCTGCCTCGACTGAGATAGGCACTCTGTCACCTCTCTCGAACTCATTGACAGTTTGAGGGACAAGGCTGTTCTCAGTGGGCTCTCCAGTAGTCTCAGTTCCTTCTTGACTGATCTCTGACTCTGAGACTTCTCTTCCTGAAGTTGCTGTACCGGAAACTTCAAGTTCCTCTTCAACAGGACACGTTACCCTTTTCGTGTGACTGGCATGTATCCAGTTGGGAACCCCGGCACACTTCACAGCAGTGGTGGTTGTCAATATTACTTGATACGGCCCCTTCCAACGCGGTTCAAGACACGATTTTCTCACGTGCTTCTTGACAACCACCCAATCTTCCAGCTTGCAGAGAGTGACCTGGTTCGCCAATTGGTGGCAACGTGTTAGCTTCCACCTGGTGAGAGAAAGAGCGAATCACGTCAGCCAATCCTTTGCAGTAATCCAACACCATATCATCTGTAATATTCACTAGTGCATTTGTAGGTACCGCTGGTAATCTCATTGCTCTGCCCATGAAGATTTCATGGGGGGACAGTCCTGTTTTCTTATCTGGGGTGTTTCTCATAGACATCAGTACTAGAGGTAAGGCATCTGGCCATTTCATGTTTGTTGCTGCGCACATTTTCGCTATTCTTGATTTTAAAGTACCATTCATCTGTTCAACTAGTCCTGATGCTTCGGGGCGATAGCTACAATGCAGCTTTTGTTTAATGTTGAGTGCGGCACACAAAAGTTTAATCACCTCATTGTCGAAGTGTCTCCCCCTATCTGATTCTATAGAAACCGGAAACCCGAATCTTGGTATCAGTTCTCTGAGTAGTAGTTTTGCAACTGTAAGACTGCCATTCCTACGTGTGGGATATGCCTCAATCCAATGACTGAAAACACACACAATCACCAACACGTAATTCAATCCTTCACAAACAGGCATTTCGATAAAATCCATTTGCATTTTGTTGAATGGACCTCCAGCTCTCCCAATGTGGCTCAAAGTTACCACAGTTCCTTTCCCAGCATTCATCTGTTGACAGATGACGCATCTGTGGCAAGTAATTTCTGCGGCATGTCTGAATTTTGGATTGAACCAATCAATCTTAAAGGATCTGATCATGGCATCTCTTCCCAGATGTGCCTGCCCATGGTATAACCGGGCAAACTGTGACAAAAGACTATTTGGCAGAACCAGTTTTCCCTCTTCTGAAACCCATAAATCATCTGCCCTTTGTACACACTGCATTCTCTGCCAGGAACGTTTTTCTTCTTTGCTAGCACGACTTTGTAATGTCTTCAGTTCGTCTAAGGTATCAACCACTCGTAATGCTAGACTTAAACTCATGTCGTTTTCAGGTTGTGGTAACAATTCCCACTGCTCTTTAAATGATATACAATTTAATGCACAAAATCTTGCGACCTGATCTGCATAACTGTTTCCCATAGACACAAAATCTTGTGATCTGGTGTGAGCACTGCACTTCACCACGGCAATTTCAAGAGGTAACTGAATCGCATGTAACAAATCTCTTATTTGTTCACCGTTTTTCACAGGAGAACCAGAGGAGGTCATGAAACCCCTCTGTGACCAGAGTTGACCAAAATCATGCACAATTCCAAATCCATATCTGCTGTCAGTATAGATAGTAGCTTTCAAATTTACAGCTGTGTGGCATGCCTTTGTAAGAGCTATTAATTCTGCCACTTGTGCAGAAAACACTTTCTCGAGCCAGGAGGCTTCGACAATGCCAGTTATGGTACATGCTGCGTAACCGGCTCTCAATGTTCCTGCTGAATCTCTTAGACAGGACCCATCAACAAACATAATGCAATCGTTTTCTTTTAACTGGGCATCCTGTATGTCTGGGCGAGGTTTGGTACAGAGTTCGGTCACCTCAAGACAATCATGCTCAAATTCTTCCCCATCTTTGATCTCAGTACTTTCATTGGGAAGTAAGGTTGCCGGGTTCAGCACAGTGCATCTCTTTAGTGTGACATTTGGTGACCCCAGTATAATTGTCTCATATCTAGTGAGTCGTGCATTTGTCATGTGTTGTGTCTTAGTTTGTGTCAGCAGAATTTCAACTGAATGTGGTACTATTACTGTCAGAGGGTATCCCATGACTATGCCTTCACTTTGTGAAAGGCTTTTACCAACTGCTGCAACTGCCCGCAAACAACCCGGTAAGGCTGCTGTGACAGGGTCCAAGGTAGCTGAAAAATATGCTACGGGACGATTTGCATCTCCGTGGACCTGTGTTAAAACAGACAAAGAACAAGCATCACGTTCATGACAGAACAACAGAAAAGGTTTCTCATAGACAGGCATTCCTAATGCTGGTGCCCTGCACATGCATTCTTTTACTTCTACAAATGATTCAAGTTCTTCTTATGTCAAAGTTATTGTGTATGGCTCATCCTTGACTTCTTTTCCTGTCAATTTTATTAAAGGCTTTGAGATGATCGAGAAGTTGGGTATCCACTGGCGACAGTAGCCCACCATTCCCAAAAACATCCTGACATCTCTTTTTGTTGTTGGGGGGTTCATCTGCAAAACAGCTGTTATTCTTTCCTTTGATATTCTTCGAGACCCTTTCTCAATCAAATGTCCCAGTTATTTCACTTCTTTTTGACAGTATTGTAACTTTCGGGGTGACACCTTTTGTCCATTCTTTCCCAGATGATTCAATAATGCAATTGTATCATATTTACAACTGTCTCTGGTTTTGGATGCAATTAGCAAATCATCAATGTACTGCACAAGAGTTGAATTAAAAGGCAGCACAAGAGGTTCCAAGTCCTTCTTCAATATCTGATTGAAGATGGATGGTGACTCAGAAAACCCCTGAGGAATTCTGCACCAACTGTACACCTTATCCAGGAATTTGAAACTGAACAAAAATTGGCTGTCTTCATGGAGAGGTATCGAAAAGAATGCTTGTGATAAATCTACCACAGTAAACCATTCAGCATCACAAGGAACCTGGAACATTATTACCGCTGGGTTAGGTACCACAGGGCAGCATTTTATCACAATTTCTTTTATTTTTCTCAAATCCTGCACAATTCGAACTTTTCCACAGGGCTTCTTTAAACCCATTATGGGAGAGTTACACAGACTGCTCAAAACTTCTTTCAGGACTCCCTGTCTGAGAAAATCTGCAATTATTTGTGACACCTCAATGAGGACATCCTGGGTCATGTGGTATTGTGGCACTTGTGGGAACACTGCATTCGGCTTTATCTGAACCTTGACTGGATCTACTCCTTTTATCAATCCTACTTCTTTCCCAGTCAAATCCCATACTTTCTCTATCACTGTCCCTTGTAGATCAACAGGTAGGTCGATCAAAGTATGCATTGGGAATAAAGTAATCAAAGGGTAGTCTTCGTTTGTCTCTCCACCTTCCTCTATGAATTGACTCTCGTCTCCTTCATCGTCACTATTTGTCTGTACTTCTATTCCATCGTTGGAACAGGTAATCGAACATTTTGTTTTACACAGTAAGTCCCTTCCTAGTAAGGATACTGGACTTGAATCGCATACAACAAATCTATGCAGGCCTTGGAAATTACCAATTTCAACCTGCACCGGATCAGTAATCGGATTAGTCAGGTACTGGTTTGCCACACCAACCACTCGTATAGTACGGCCTGAGAGAGGTAATCTCGGGACTTCTGCACTTCGAACTGTAGAGCGTGTAGCTCCTGTCTCGACCAAAAATGAAACCTTATAGCCCATTACTTTTCCCTCTACATATGGGCCTCTCTGATCCACCTCTAAAGATGCTGCAAACCTGCACTCTTCACTGTCTGAGCTGTCATCTGACCAGTCCTCATTTATGCCACTTTCACCTCGTAATGGGAATTGTTGCACAGTGTTATTTTGATTGGTTACCTGGCCTGTGACCTGCTGAGGAAGCATCACCTGTTGCTGTCCCATCGGAGCCATTGGTAAATGCATTTGCTGTCTAGGCACCATAGGAATCTGCTGCTGTACTGGTTGCATTGGTACTGACTGAAAACGCGGCATTTGCATCTGCTGGATGGGCTGTACCCCTTGCATTTGTACCAAATTATTCTGAACATTTGGGTTTTGATGTCTCACTTTTGGACCTCGTGGATTTTGTAATGTACCGACATTAATGCTTTGCTGAACTACACCATCCTGCACCATATTCAGACAATCCTGTTTCCAATGCCCCACGCCTCCGTACGCGTGACATGGTGACATCTTTTTCATTCCTTGACCGTCATTTTGAATGACAACATTATTCATGTCCGAACCACGGTTCACAAACCCTCGACCTCTGCCTCTCGGCTGTGCCTGAAACACACCATTCATTTGCGGTTGTTGCTGTATCATCTGCTGAACTCCATTTCCCTGTAATCCAGTTTGTGCAGCCCTTATCTGCATCACCATCACTTCAACTTTTTCTGCTTCAACTCAATCTCATCACTACAGTATTTCGCATACTGCAACACCTCATCAATCGGTTTAGCTTGCCAACAAATCAAATGATTCTTAATCATCTGGCTAACCTCCGGTCGCAGTCCCTCAACGAATCTAAACACAAGGTGATTCATGTCCTTCGGTTCGATAGTCTCAGTACCACTGTAATGTTTGAACGCTTTCAATAATCTCTCGTAATAAGCATGTATTGACTCCTTAACCTCTTGAGAGGTCCGGTCGATTTTCTGCCAATCGGTCACCTTCGGCGACACCTTTTGTTTCAAGAACTCAATTACTTTATGATAATATTTCATCACCTCTTCTGATGGTGCTCCAGTCACCTTATCTCTAGCCGGCTCCTTCGTGGGCCAATCTACCCCTCTCTTGCACTCGAGCCACAAATCAGGCGGAACAATGATCTCAAACAAAGTATTCAAGTCTTCCCAGAGACATTTTGCAAACTTCACGAACCTGTCCGTTTGTTGATACCACTTGATCGGCTTCTCTCTTAATCTAGGATAATCGTTCGTAAAGGATAGAATGTCTCCTCTAGTCCATGGCACATGCACTAAAACACCACCAGCTGTCTCTCTCATAGGTAAGATTTTTACCGAATCCAGATTAGGTGAGGTCCTAACTTCATTGGACCCTGGACTGTCTCCCTTTCCCTTATCTCTTTTCTTTGCCCATCGGCCTTCCCATTTCTCCAATGCACCCCAAATTTGTGCACTTTGCAACAGTTCTCTCAAATGTGTTTTCATGCCTGCAGATCTCATGTGTTCAAAATCTTTGGAGTCAAAATCTAATCTGTAACTTCTTTTCAGATGCTTAGTGTTTCCGATATCAATATTATATTTGTCTGCCAAATTCGCTAATCTCTGATGCACTTTGCCTACTTCTTTGGTAATCTTGGGACATAAGTATCTCAATTCTGCCTCAGTGTATGATTCCAACCTATTTACTCCCATTGTTCCTTTCACTAACTCGGCAGCTTCTGCCCCTAGTCGTACAAAATTTAAGTATTCGTCTTGTTTTTCTTTCTCAGGTTCAACTGTGGTCGTTGTAGTCTTTTGTGAGGTACAAGTTTTCTCTAACCACTCATTTAACTGTTGTACTGTAAAACCCTGCAGTGAAATGTTCCCTGCATGTATCATTGGAGAGTGTGAAGCATTGGTACTCATGGTTTGGGGAGTTAAAACTCCCAACCCTGCTTGACGCATCGCTTCGAGAGGTGCCCCTACTGGACTAAGGTCCATCAAGGGTCTCGGTGACTCATTTACTTGCTCTCCCGGGGCCATTATCTGTGGAGTTCTCACAGGCCCTCCTCTTATCGCTTCCTGAGTCATGACTCCCTGATCACACATCCCTGTTTTATCTTGTGCATACAATGGCACTGGAGGACCAACAGTAATAGGTAACGATATAGCGGCAGGTGTCTGACCTGAACCCAGACTTCTTGGAGCCACAACACCATAAGTCTGCTCCAATGTACCCGGTACAGGTACTAACGGTGGTCCCACTACAGGGTTATACCCAGGTATCAGCTGTGGCGGTTGAGACATTAGCTTCGGGGTCGATTCAATCTGTATTAACTTTGGCTTTGTTTATATCGGGTCTGGCGGCACTATCAAGTTTGTAGTAGTCTCAAGCACTGGAACATCGGGGTAAATTCTCTTTATCTGCGGTGGAGGCTGCAACTGTATCGGCAAGTCTGGTGCAGTGGGTACACTGACACCATTCTGTATCAAGGCTGTATCGCTAGTCTGTACCGTATCAGTAACTCCCTTCTCCTGCGTCTGGTTCCCAGGATCCAAGCTAGTACTTGGAGCACTGTCGCTCACCGCATACGGTGGCGGACGATCATGTAACAATCTATCCATAAATTCCTCCTCATCTGAATCATCTTCCTCTTCCCAGGACCTTTTATTTTCTTTAGTTTTGCCAGAATCTTCGTCGGTTTTACAGGAGGCTTTCTTTCCCTGTGTCTCTTCTCCCTGGGTTATTGCTGGGAATAATTTCAACCCATCTACGATTCCCCTTCTCCACATTTTGCTCTCGTTGTCCCACCTAGCTTCTGCATATGATTTTTCTGCCTTTCTCAGCCTTCTCTGAAACCTTTCTTGTCTGTGTCTAAGAGCCATTAAGTCCCAAATCGCTAAAGCCTCGTATTGTGCCGGTCTCGGAGGTGGCTTCTGTGTACTTAACATCCACCTCAGATTTTCTAGTACCTTTGGATTAAACGTCCCATGTTCTGGAAACGCTAAACACCCTTCTTTTTCTGTTAATTTGCGCCACTGTTTCATCCATAAACAAGGTGCGACACCTTTCTCTTCCATCACCATGTAAGCCGGAGTACCCTCAGGTGGTGTAGGTTCCCCATCAGTTGCTACAATATACACGTCTCCCTTTAGAGCGCTCTTGAATGCCTTGAAAAAATTATTTTTTCCTATTCTCTTATTTATATTTGATCAGAAACGGCTTAATTCCCAGGACACTCTTCACCCGCCCTTTCTCAACCTATTGCCATTCACGGACGGCAGCCAATCCGTGCGCGACCCCTCTCGGTATCTGACCTATCTCAGCGCGGCACCACTGACGTCACACTCACACACACTGCAGCTGACAAAGTCTTGCGGCTTGTCCGCTCTTCACTGACCCCTACAACTCATACAAATTAATGCAAATTATTGCGAGCATCTTAAAATGACAACACAAATCTGCCGGTTTACTACAGGAAAGGTAACACATTCGCTTCAGAACTTTACAAAGATTTCACTTGAAGCCTCGGCCGCTACTCTCTCCTTCTCAGTTCCCGCATACGCAAGCAGAATTCGACCCGCAAATTCTACTCTCGACTTGTCAATGACTCCTTCTAGTGCACTTTAGAATTTGTCAAATCTCCATCGAAGGTTTCATACATGCATCACAACTCAAACTCGACTTGTCAACCACGCCCGATTGACCTATTAAACCGTACAGATTACAACATAAACCATATTCATCATCATACTCCGGAGTCTTAGACCTCAACAGGTCCGTACACAACAACCAGCCACGTGGATAATTTTGAGCAACAAGCGCTACATTCACATGAAGTACGCCAACTTCCCTACTCTCATACTGTGGAGTACGCCCACTCCTGCTAGACAACACTTAATTTGGCCTAAATATACACAAATTTTCCACAACCACCTGCAAAATGCATAAGCTTCAGCAAGCGCAAAGACCCTAACCACACACACTATGGCGCCGAGAACATTCCCAACTCATTTAGGCAGGCTCCGAAATCCCGGGAAAGCCATGGCGAACTTAGCAACCCATCATCTCTCCAAATTGCATTATCACAGAAAAACAAATTAAACAATGAAACTCCATCCTAGGGCCCCCAAGGGCCAAACCGTTGCTCTGCTACCAGAACTGTTAACGCGTCCTTCTATGTTAATTTATACACATCAGGACTCGTTTTAGGCGGATGAATCTTTGGACCCAGTGGTGAGACACCGTAAGACGAGATAACTGATCAATATATCAAGCAATATATCAATAATATTGTCAACATATATCACCACAATATATTTCACTTTAGACATTAGTTAAACCGTCGGCGCAACCTTGACCTT
Organism: Pleurodeles waltl; assembly: GCF_031143425.1. Lineage (NCBI taxonomy): Eukaryota > Metazoa > Chordata > Amphibia > Caudata > Salamandridae > Pleurodeles > Pleurodeles waltl. Next base: position 1,679,256,448 of record NC_090444.1, on the reverse strand, counting down.
TCAGTCATGAATAACCACACCTTATTGAAGTTTTGTGAATTTTTATTCCCTATTGATTACAATCTAATAATAAATGTATTAATCTCAAAACCAAGAAGCAAATAGCATAGTCACAATGTGGTAATAATGCAAAAGATCTCAAACATAAGATAGTAATATGAAGATAGACAAATCTAAACGTGTAAAGCCTCATATATGTTTTAGTTCAGCATAGCACCACGTCAGTCACGTCAGTTACGTCAGTCAAGATGAAATGCCTCATCTAACCACAATTAGCATCAGCATGTTGGACTTCATGCAAAACAATTTAGAACATAAATTTGGAAAACATCTGACTAAGGTCTCTAATAAAAAATACACAGCAGTTGGTACCTAGAAAGAAAAGGCAAATAAATGAATTTCAATAGCAACAACATAATTACACTTCTCGGAATAGGTCAGCATACAGGATCAGTCTTCGTCTTCAGGACATCAGTTTCATCGCCGTCAGTCTATCTAGTCTAAGGGCAGTTTCTGTATGCAATCGATATCATTCCCTACCTAATGCTCTCGAGTCTCTTGTGTCATGGGTTTTTATCCCTTTTTCATAATACATTCCCCCAAAATTCTATTGGATAGTCACTACACCCCACTATGCCCTGTATGGCTTCCTGTGCATGGATTTCCATCCTTTTTCTACCAGCTTCGCCTTTCAAGGACCCAGGGAATGGTTGGGGCACCACTTGCAGGGCAGGAGTTTCAGCAGAGAGTTTAGGTGCTGGCAGAGGAAGTCCTTGATGGCCTGACACTTCAACACAGGAGGCAAGCCTAGTCCAAGCCCTTTGAGATTCTTCACAAGCAGAAATATGCCAAAAAAGCCCAGTCTTTGTCCCCTTTCAGGCAGAAGCAGCAACTGCAGGATAGCCAAACAAAGCACAGTCACAGGCAGGGGCAGCATTTCTCCTCTACTCTTCAGCTCTTCTTCTCGGCAGAGGTTTCTCCTGAATCTAGAAGTGATCTGAAAATCTGGGGTTTTGGCTCCACTACATATACCTCTTTCTGCCTTTGAAGTAGGCAAACTTCAAAGGAAAGTCTCTGTTGTTCACAAGATCCTTCCTTGCCCAGTCCTGGCTCCAGACTCACACCAGAGCATTAGAGACAGCATTGTTTGAGGGCAGTCACAGCCCTTTCAGGTATAAGTGACCACTCCTCTCTCCACTCTAGCTCAGATGCATATTAGGATATGCAGGCTACACCCCAGCTCCCTTTGCGTCAACTGTCAGTCTGATTGATACAGGGAATACACAAGCAGGCAGAGTCACAGAATGGTTTAAGCAAGAAAATGCCTACTTTTTAAAAGTGGCATTTTCAAACTAACAATCTAAAAACCATCTTCACTAAAAGATGTATATAAATTGTGAGTTCAGGGGCCCCAAACTCCATCTGCTCTTAAATGGAAATTGCACTTTAACAATATTTAAAGGCAGATCTCATGTTCACCTACAAGAGAGATAGGCCTTGCAACAGTGAAAAACAAATTTGGCAGTATTGCACTGTAGTACATGTCCCACTCTTAGCATACACTGCACCTTGCCCATGGGACTACCTAGGGCCTACCTTAGAGGTGCCTTACATGTATAAAAAGGGAAGGTCTGGGCCTGGCAAGTGGGTACACTTGCCAAGTCGAACTGCCAGTTTAAAACTGCACATACAGACACTGCAGTGGCAGGTCTGAGACATGTTTACAGGGCTACTCATGTGGGTGGCACAACCAGTGCTGCAGGCTCACTAGTAGAATTTGATTTACAGAAAAATAGGAGGAAGGAGGCAAAACGTTTGAGGATGATCCTGCAAAAAGAGACAGGTCCAACACTCAGTGATCTCTAAAGCTTGAGGTGTTGAAGGAACTGTGATGATCTCCACAGACATTTAGCTAGTCTCAGGTTATGTCTTTCTATATTGAGACTGCCGTTTTACCATAGTTTAGAGTCTCTGGTGGGCACTATTTTTTAGCTCTAACGGTGCAATCAAGTCTAGAATGATCTCCATGGAATGACTGTAGTGGTTTTTAAGACTGTAAACATCTGACATGTCTCCAGGAGGAGGCAGGCCATTATTTCTGAGAGATGTCAATTCATTGCAGTTTATGTTTTGCAAGCTTCTGTTCCAGAGTTTGGGTTTTATTAGTTGAGGTGTGTTTGTTCCCACAGATTCAGTAATGAGAAATTTGATGCAGTGGTGGCCAGTTCAGTCACAGGGGAGGATAGATTCAAGTTGAATGGAGTTGGCCTTCACAATGATAAGATCTAAGTTCGCTCCCATGTTGTGTGTGGGGCTGTGGCAGATTTGCTTCAGGTTGAAAGTTTTAAAGTTGTGAATTACGGGTCATTGAAATCATTCCAGTTGAGGTTGAAACCTCCAAGGAAGATTTGAGTACAATGTTTTCCCATGTTTGTTGCGATGATTTCCAAAACCTGTTCTATGAAAGCAAGGTTATCTCCTGGAGGATGGTAGATCATGTGTAGTTTGCACAGAGGCCTGTTGTTGCATGCAATATCAAGGCATAAGTATTTGCATGTGGATAAAACACGGGAATGAGAATGTTTAACTGATAGGCTGTTACAGTATATGCAGGCAATGCCTCCACCTGGCCTGTTGGGTCTATACACTATGGTGATGCCATAGTTAGGAAGGACTGGAATGTCAAGGATAGGAGCAGAGGTGTCATTTAGCTAAGTTTCAGTCAGGATTAGGAGGTCAATATCATGTATGAGGATAAGGTCAGAAATATGCACTGCGTGTCTTGCTGCCAATCTCCAATTGAGTAGCATGCATTTCAGACATGCTTTGGAGTTTGCTAGGGTACTCTATGTGAGGGTAACTCACATAACATTATGCTTCTATACAGCTCTTTGATTAAGCCTTGATGCTCTGTGTGGATTCGCAGAAATGGATTGGATTGGACCCTGAGTGTCAATGATATCAGGGTTTGAAGAGTTATGTGTTAGGAGGAGGGAGTAGATATCTTTGTTGGTTAGAGGGCTTTTCCGTCTAATTGGCTTTGTGGGTGCATTGGGATATGGTAGGGTTCTCCAACTCAGGTGCATGGGCGATGAGGAAAGTTGGGTAATGTTGGATGGGAGGTGTGTTGGTTGTATGGTGAGGTGGTTGGAGGGCAGTTCATGACTGAGAGTATTCTTCCTCACATTCCCATTAGGCCAATGAATATTGGTCATCTATGTTGTGAAGTAAATGTGTCTTTGTGAGTCTGCTTTGAGTTCTTGTCTGTTCTGTTTAATCTCTTCCAGTCTGGATTCTTATGAGGTATGGGAGTGGGTTGTCAGATCATGGAGCAGGAGCAAGGAGGTGGGGGGGTGATGATGTCTGTGGAGTTGGACTGCTGATAGCCTGGGGGAGACAGCAAAGGGGAGGATGGGTTGGAGGTAGAGAAAGGTTTGGGGTAAGGTGGTGGAGAGCTCAAGAGATGGTTGCTTGGGAGTGCTCTGGATATGTCACTAGGTGTATTTAGGGGATCAGCATTCTGCAGTGAGATTGGTTGAGGCATGTGGGGGGGTCAGAGGGGTAGTCGGGTGAGGGTGTGAGTAGATCGAAAGTAATTGCCTGGATGGGGGACAAGTCTGCCATCTAGTATGGCGATTGATGGAACAGAGTAAGGACTGCTGAGTGATGGAGTTGAGGGACTGTTTTACTCAGAGATAGGAAGGTCTGGAGCGGTGGTGGATTCAGTATTTGTTGCAGCTTTCTGGATCGGAGGGAACATTTCCTCAACTCTTTCTAGATTGCAATCTGATGAATGGACAAGGACAGCCTCATTATTGTAAATGGTGATTGTGACTTCTGCTCTGAAAGCCGATGAGGTGGCTACCGATAGTCTCAGACCTTCAGGCGTTTTTCTGCATAAAGAGATCAAGAGCAATGGGAACAGGGATTTCCTCCATTGGGTTTACCTAGTCATATAAAAGATAAGGTCACTTATTATGGCTCCTTTATTCATGCAGATGTAGGGGTCAAAAACCAGGGTTTCTGGGTGAGATTTGAGGAGTCTATGTTTTAATGTCTTAGATGCTTTTTGTTGACAGTTTCGGGGGTACTTAATTTTATAAGCATAGTGACACGATGGCTTCAGAATTTTGTTGGTTATTCTTTGTGGATCCATGCCAAAACAAACTGCAAATAGGCTAAAGGCAGGGAGGAGGATGTAGGCAAGAAAGGGAAGAAGTATCAAGGATTGATTGTATGCCTGCGAGTAATTCCCCGTTGCAGGTATAGTGTAGACCTACTGAGGGCTATAACCAAGTCACAGGCCAGGTGCAAGAACAGGTGAAGTTGGAGTGAAATGGAGATGAGGTCACTGAAAGGCGCTGGAAGTGAGGATTGGTGAGAAAGAAGGAGATGTGTTTCGCCTGACATTGTAACAGGGCAACTAGTTGATAGGTCCTTCTGTACTGTCTTCACATCAAGGTGGGTAGAGTCTTTTATTGGTTTCAATTATTTGAGTAGCAGGCTACAATTCTGGTTAGGAGAAGTCTTTGATTGAATTATGGAGACAGCATACTAACCATTGAAACCAATGAAAGATGGCCGCCTCAAAGGAGGCTCCATTTTGAAGTGTGTGCCTGGAATACGTCTTTTATTTCTGAAGTCTTGGAGAGGCTTAAGTCTTTTGTCTATTTCACTTATGGTGCTGGGCCCGCCATCTTCGGAAGGTACCTTAAAACGGAGGGCTAACAAAGCTCAACGAGACACCTTTTGAAATGAACAAAGCCCTGAAAGCAATGGCTGCCACTAATCTTGACGTAACCCAGTCAAGCACAGTCAGCAGAGCACTGCAGTGAGGGCAGGCAATTCGGATGTGAGCAGTGCTCGGATCAGGCACAACCAGACTCAATCAGGCAAAAACAAACTGCAATACGCTCATGTGAGAGAAAATGAAGATGTGCTTGTGTGAGAGAGCCTCTCAGAAGTATCCAGGAAGAGGGTGTCTCTAGGAGGAAAGCCTCAGGCAGCAACGGGGACCAATCCCACTGGCCAACCTGGTCAGCAGCCCCCGCCAGAACACCTCAAGACCTATTCTGCTTCTCACCTCATATCGGTCCAGACTATGTGCATCGGCCCTCAACAAAAATTCTCAGACAAGGGCTGGTCCCTGGCCAGGCCAGTAGGAGCCAAGACAGTGCACACAGAGAGCTGAGCCAGGGGCCTACTCTCAACCAAAGAGAGGGTGCAGCCACAGGCAGGCTGTGGACATCAAGGTGGGATCAGATTCCTACCACGGGCAGGTCAAGGGATGCCAGGCGAGTCTGCAACAGAGGCAGGGCAGACCATACAAAAGCTCAGTGGACATCAGGTGAACAGCCACTGGGGCAGGGCAAATCTGAGTAACACTCACCTAGCCTAGGTTAGGGAGCAGCAACCAGCAGGCCTTCGCTTTGGCTGCTGTGTAGGCCAGTGGCAGATCGGGAAGGCAGACGGGTCAGCAGTGGGATAGACCTCATGAGGGCTCCCCCCATCTCTTCAATGATCTTCTCGGATTCATGGTCACTCTGGCAAGCATCATCAGCGTAGCAACTCGCAGCTTCCCAGACACTTATCAATATCCCCATACAAACACAGGCTACTCTCAGAAAATTTGTTTTGAATGCGGTGACTGAGCAGCAGACACCTCCAGGCCCAAAATCCATACACAGAACAAAGATCAGCTCAGTCCCCAGGCAGGAGATAAGAAGTGGCATTATGGCCAAAGCTGAACTGAGTTCCAGTCTCGGCATTAGCTCAGCATCCTGTGATTCTTTTCTAATCACTTAATTTGCCCTCATCTAAAAAAAAGGAATAGGACTTTGTGTAATGTAACTGGTGATAATGTAAAGCGCTCCAGTACCTTCGGATGAAGCTTGCACTACATAAAACTGCAAATTTACATCTAGCCTATAATTAAAAACATTAGGTCAAATTAATTAATTATGCCTTGCTCACTTCTAAGCAGAGAGAAAGGAGTGGCCACTTCACAGGCTTCTCTGAAGCATTTTATGGCAGCCAGAGAATTTGACGAAGTGTGCGCTGCTTCATACACAATGCAAAGAGGGAAAACACATTGTGCATGCCTGTTCATGCGCACAGCTTAGAGGGAACTATGGTCAGCAGTGATGTCATCAATGATGTCACCAGAGATGTGATCAACTATGTCATTAAGCATGTCATGAGTGATGTAACATGTGAGGCAATAAGCACTGCATGTGGGAGCACGAGTTGTTGTTAGCTCAGCTAACTATAATCAGTGAATTTCAGTGTTTTATAAGCTTAAAATTGTGTGTTGTCAACTAATTAAAATGTCACTTTAACTTTTGTAGCTCTGTCATATGAGCACTCTACAATACAACCAACACTCTAAAACTGCTCAACTCAAATGTCTGTTTTTCAAGCAGATGTTTTAAGCATAGAGGTAGCGCAATGCCAGCTAGAAAAGTAACAAAGCCTTTTGATATTTTTGGCAATGTGTTTTGCATTGGATTACCAAGTGCTATCCTAACCAAAAAAGGATAAAAACATTTTTCTATTCAGGCAGGGTGAGGTCATAAGCATTGCATTTGGTTTGAAAGTTCTTGTGTGCATGTCTATTTTGAGAGCTATTGATTCCGTCTATAATGAACCTTGGAATTTTTGTGTTTTTCAGCTTGAATTCGTAACCATAACTACACTTTAACCATGTTTTTAGGTAAATGA